>NW_008752047.1:124713-140086 GCF_000715545.1 Opisthorchis viverrini | reverse complement strand
GTTGAGCTGGTAATCATATTCCTCCAACATTCTCTCACTGTCATGTGGCATATAGCTAACCGGACTGCCAAATATAGAGGCGAAAAGATGTCACAATAACACCTGGGTTGCCGAAAGCACGAAGGACAAAATTGAGGAACTGTTACCGCCTAATTTTCTCGACCAAGACTCGAGGTTCTTACAAGCCAATGCGTTGTATTTTCGAGGTAAGTGGCTGCACTGCTCAACCGTGGTCTGAACAAATCTGTAGGGTCATGGGATCACCCGTTTGATAAGGAACAAACTCAAGAGAGTGACTTCCATTGCTTGAACGGGGAATCAAGGAAAGTGCAAATGATGTATAGGAAATCGCCCTTCTATCTGGCTGATCTCGCAGAACTGGACGGTATGGCTACACAATTTCCTTTTCGACCGAGCGAGTAAGTTTACTAATATGTTGAAATATTGGTAGCTCGAGTGAGCTTGTTGGTTGCTGACGTTGGTTTTCTGGTGACGAAACGTTTGCAAGCTATCTGCTAAGCTCCGCGAATAGATCAAGAGCCACCTCCTCAAAAACCGATAAGTTTAGTAATATACCATACGGTTTATTCTTGAAGCTGTACCAAATTTAGAACCGTTGGGGTGCAATTGTGGTCAAACCAATCAATATTGATTTCAGCATTTTATCAGTGGTGACAACTTTCGCTATGTTACTCTTTGCACTCTTTGAAACGTTCAGTATTTACACTTGAATGACATGAAATCACACAAAGTTTTCGCCGGCTGATCCTGTATATTCACGATGCATCGAATAATGTTCGAAAATCATCGTGTATGTCTTCCACAAGTTCACGAGAGATATGGCCGAAATATAGGAAAACTAAGTCCGCTTGTCTTACTTTAGGCCCATTCCTGTCAGCCAACATAATCTACACTTATATCACGAAGAGTCAAGCAATCATACAGGACCATATTTAGCCTGGCCTGTTTGCGTAAATTTGGACCCGAAACCCAACGGCATCTCGATTTTTCACAAATGGAATATGATTTATTAAAGCTTGAAACGTTAATGCAGCTCATATACCCCACCTTGGTTTTCCCACGAAATATTTCACAGACTGTCAGACGATTTTGGGAAATTGAATGTTTATCCGTTCGGAAAACAGTTTCATTCTCGTTCTATTAAAGATCCCTCAATCCCCGTAGGTTAACCAGCTGGGAATATCTATATTCCAAGCTTGATCTGGTTAACCGCAGTAGAATTCAGCTGAGTAAAAGCGAGCCCTTGACCCACTGCGCACGCTGGGGACATCAAAGGATCCTTCCCATGTACGCTTAATTGACATCTCGTGGCAATCAAATGTAAACACGGGAGCACACTTTGCATAGGTGGTATTCTTGTCCCCTTCATTTAGAATGCACCTACAAACCTGGAAATCCTCAGCTCACATCAATTTCCGTGATCGATTCCCTTAATTCACTACGCTCAATGATCATCGTCTCCTGCAGCCTATGACTTTTCGAATGTCCTTTTCGTTCGGCGCCCACCAACACGGACCAAGATAAGCGTTCCCATCGGTAATTTGCACAATGTGTACAGCTACTATTCAGCATTACATACCGAATCCGTCACCATTTGATTATCAGGTCGAAACGGCTTCCCACACAACAGTGCCTGGGTAAGCTCACCTGGTGCAAGGTTTTAGTAGGCTAACTATGGGACTGGTTTTCACGCTTTTCATCAAATCCGCAGCGTGTTTTCATCAGTTCAATACTCAGAAGGAACAAAAAATGGTTGCAAGGATTTAAACAATACTCAGCGTTAATACCTTCACGTATCTGAAATCGTCCTCACCAGTGTTACATTCGTCTGTTCATTTTCCTCGCGTAACTGTCTATAAAATGGTCTATTTTGCTGACTGTGCACGTGTGCGGTTAGACTTATTGCCAGCAAATACGCCGATTAACCGGAATAAGTAAGCAGTCGCCAATATACGAGGCCCCTATTGAATCAGGGATATACGTGACTAGTAGAGTGTACCTGAACCTGATCTTTCTCTGGAAGGGAACGCAGGAAATTACAGGTCGCTTGCCATAACTTCCTTTTTTGGTTCAGCAATACGAAGCTTTTAGTTGTGCAGTTTTTATCAGGACCTTTTGCTTCCAAAATTTGACATTAATGGGGGCGATAGCGATGAAGCCGAATTATTGGTTGTTTAATTCAGGGCTAGGTAGACCTCGATTCTCTTGTGCAGAATGGTCTCCTACGTTCATGACTCAATTCCAACAGCCGTTTACGACTAAAAATGATCCACCGAGGACGGATGACGAAATTCTGTCGCGAAATATTCAATAAGATTGATATTTTGCGTTCTATGCTGTTGGTAAATGCGCTGTGGGAGCTTACATGACGTACAGGGATGACAACCGAATCCAATGAAGAAACGTTCGCGCCCTCTTCATCGTTTATACATTGATATGTAATGCACTTCAAACATCTTCAGGCAAAAAGATATTGCCGGTAAATGTTCCATGAATACATTGTACATCGCACCAAGTTAAACCCATTTGATGGTTAAATTAACGGTGGATCGATTTTGAAGAAACCAACCGCTATTGTCGGTAGAGCCGTATCTAGCAACAGAAAGCATAAAATTGTATCTGAATAAACCCTAGATCTAGCACAGGACATCTAATCGTGACACTAGGATTGCTCCAAAATTTGCTACTTATTGCATAGTTGCATAGTCCCAAAATAACCATTGTCGAGTCCCGACCACCCAACAGTGCGTGGCTTTTTAAAGTGCCGTTATATACCTCATAAGAGGGTTGGTGGATTTGTTGTCTATCTCCGCCTCTGGTATTACAGACGAGTGCTTCGCCTAGCTATCCGCGATGTTCGCTATTTCCCTGAGGTTGCTCATACTGGCGACCATCAGGCGCCCGAAGAATTGCCAGCCTCTGCAGTGTGCATTTTGTGGTTACCATGTATTCCTCGAAACCAAGTCGCCCCACACGAAGCTGTAAGAAATTTCAATTAATGCACTCGTACTTGGGCAAAAGGCTACAATGCTTGCGTCGGCAGATCGGTGCCCCTTATAGTCAATTACAATCTAAAATGGAAAAAACCTAAAATGCGACATCGGACCTTGCGCTGCGACATCAAAGTTATCACCTCTCTCGGAGCAACCAGAAGGACGACAACTAGAGGAATCAGTCTACTGATGACGCTTTGCTCTTTCTTTCTTATATAATTGTTTTCTCCTGTACTCAATCCAATCGCTAGTATTTCTGGAGATGTGCGTACCCCAGAATTGTTTCGATGGACTAGCACTAGATACCTTCTCCAAGCATCTCCGTCTTTTCAACACAGGATGGCTTTTAAATAAAAATTACGGAGTTGCAGAGGAGAAGCATCACTTTTGAATAGTGATGATCATCATCGGTATGAAGCTGCCTAGTCAGTATTGGAGAATCGTCTGGTACACAGAAGGATACCGAAAACCATCATTCCTAACTAGCAATCCTATTGAATCACGCATTATTTGCCAGTTCAACTGAAAGTGATCTGAATCTCCGCCCATTTTTGATTATTTCAGTTCCCAGAGTGAATGGTCGCTGATGATTTTGTTGCCACAAGAAAGGACTGGTTTGCCGAAACTTCTTTCCAGATTACAAGCACCAGGACAATTGGCTTCCGCACTGAGAAGCCCGTTCGTTCCACATGGAAAACGCTTACTTGTATCTACCGAAATTCAAGCTCGCGCATCAACCCATGATAGATTTGCAGCCGATTTTATATGAATGTGGGATGAAGAAATTGTTCGAGGGTGCAGACTTTTCCAGGTTGTCGCAGTCGTTCTTGTCTGTGACCGATGCCTATCACAAAGCCGTGCTAGAGGCAAGTTTAATACAATGATCCGAGTATTATTCCGCAGCTTGGCCAAATATGAACAGTAAATCTCATTTCGATAACGAATGCATGACGAGCCATTTTTCGGTTCAGAGGAAGAGTAATCAAAACCGCTGAGAAGCCCCTTTCACATGGTGCGGACGTATAGTACATTGTAACTTGGAGAAGCTCTCCACAATGTGTATCTTCGTCTGCATAAGTGAACAATATGTCGGGCCTCTGGAATTCTCAGACAACAGAATATGTGTATGAACCAAGTGCTTTTGTATATGATACTTATTTATAGTTCTGCTTGTGCCCTGACACCCATGATTTTCTTTGAGACAGTATGCTACCGATCGACTGACCTACTAATGCTGGGGCTTGATTCTCTTTGGTATGTATTGTTGGCCAACGAGTGACGGTGCATCACGTGCATATTTTGAACACCTGCTGTTTCACAAACTCAGAAACGTGCAATAGGAGAACATAATTCCATTCTCATTTTCCTTCTTTATTCAGCTCGATGAGGAAGGAGTGACAGCGGCTGCCGCAACACTATTCACTGTGAACTTTAGTACCCGATTGCCTGAGACGATTTCTGTCAATCACCCGTTCTTCTTCGCCCTCGTGTGTGATTCTGCGGTGCCCGTGTTTGTTGGACATGTTGTCGCACCAAACTGGGACTAATACGCGGACGGTTCTGTCAGTCCTGAATTTTCAACAAGTGAACTTGTAATATTTGATCTGTCGCCTTCACCGAACGCGGGAATGCCAAATGAAGACTGATTTTTTCTCGAAATAAATATTGCATGAAGGTTGCACATAAAATCGTGTATAATTTGATGCTCCATTCTGTGAGAAGGAGTGAGCTCATCAGTCAAGTTAGCATAGTACGAGGGCCGTTGAATTTCGTTCACCGTCCAACACTATTGATTTGAACATATCTGCTTATTTGTGGTTAGGGTATGGCCTGGCTGTTCTAAAGCGCAGGTTAATCTACTGGCCTACAAAGACTAGTTTATTAGTGACTTGACAACAACTTGCCTGATTCTCTAACGTCCGTGAATACGTCTACAACTAAATTTGAATCTGAGTGAGCTGTGCAATGCAGCTATGCAATCTTACAAGATTATTGTAACGAAAGCAGATTTAGCAGGTTGGTGTTCGTTCCAGTGGTTGAATTTCACGTTGAAATAATCACTAGACTCGCGAGACCAGCTTCAACTTTCAAGATTGCTTCAGCATAGACGGATTGGTTTTGAAATTACTGTGCTAACAGTCGACGTACTATACGAGCCCCATTGTCTGAATGCGCACTGTTCAAAGCACATGTTTAGTCACACTCTTGGGTATGCATGCATCTTCGTTACACGGTACTCACGGACTATTCCTCCAAGCTGATCGAGATGACATTTAGAACACTTTCGAGCTCCGCTGTGCAATGGCTTGGTGAAAACACTCAGTTGTTCGGTCCTCGAGTAACTTGTCCAACCTGGCCAGTAATTGAACGAGTTCCGTCATGAAACCGCTGTGCAAGCGTAGTTTCACAGTTCGCCAATACGCATTTTCATTAATAACTGAGCTGTGATGGCCGAGGTAGACAAATTCGTTCACTTGGTCACATTAAGGCGTCTTGATAGCTTTAGTTCCATTTACGGCACATCGTTTATTTAGTAACTAATTTGTTTGACTAGAATGGCGTACCACTTTCAATCAGCCCTCGCTTATTCCAGCATGCAGAAAATGTTTCGTCGATGCCCTACAGGTGTGTGAGTTGGAAGTCCGGTGACATCTTGAGCATGCATGTGCGCAGTCAACAAGCTCAGTTGCCTCACAGCCGCGAAAGATAATCTCGGGTACAAAATGAGCGCAACACAGTACCACATTCGGGAATTCTAACCTGGTTAACTCGATATGGGATATCAAACAGCCCAAGTGGCTTTCGGTCAACAAAATCCTAAGGTTCCAACTAAACGGTTGAGGCGCAAACTGCACCTACGATTGAGTTGATCAGTCATTGGACGAGGCTGAGGTATCCTATCTTAAGAAGATTCGGATTGCTACTGCCAAAAGTATTTTTCCAAATTCCATAGAATTTGGAAAATAATAATAATAATAAAAATAATAATAAAGTAATAAACTCATCACAATCATCCACATCCCAACTTTTCTTGACTGTTAGCTGATTATTCCACACGAGCTGTCGTAGTGTTCAAATGAGTAATTAGCTCACAGAACATGAAAATGAAATGGCTAGTCAAGCGAGAAATAGGTTATCAATTTGTCAGTAGCATGCGAGAGACTGTCATGATTGGTTGAATCTTTGGAACACGTAACGGTTCGCAAATTCTTAGGCAGCCTTAGGTACTGCATAGAGCAGAAACAATCCGATTGACCGTGAAGCTGTATTGATATTGTGGAAATTCCAGTGAAAACCCTAAAAAATGGCACGGAAGCGTGGTGATGATGTGATAATTCTAGTCACATCATTTGAATCATCAGAGGAGCACCGAGTCTTGAAGATCGTAACAATGCAGAACGATGCTCAGAGCTTTTGTTATTTTGTTGTATGGCCGTGAGGCTTGGCCTATCTGAGCAGCGAAAATGTGACGTCATCAGGTGTTCGAAAATCTTTGTTTCAGAACCAAGGGTTGCTGTAGGCGTATCCGTAACGAGGCAGTTAGGAAGCGAGCCTTTGTTTGTGCAACGGGTACTTCATTTGAAGTATGTGTGAAGCACCAGAAGCTGCGTTGTTTGGGGCGTGTGTACGCCTGACCATCGTTTGCCGAGGAGAGTGTTGGTTTTCATGCTCAGCTGAGAGTGGCGTACGCATAGAGGTCACCAAAGTTTGATTTGGCAGAGGGGTGTGAAGGAGATTAGGAAACGCTTGGGTGATGTCGGTGCAACCCGTCTCCCATTATGGGGACCGCGTGATCCCCACTGCACCTGGTTGGAGAGAGTACAAGATGTGGCTGCCAAAACGATGTCTGTAGGGTTCTTGTTGTTAGTTTCTATCCAGATCGCCTGAATGAGTGTCTGGAGGTGTAGGTACCTCAAGATGATTGTAGTAAAACTGCACTAAGTCCCTCTTCTGTCTACCTTTATTCTTCTCTTTACAATAAGGCTTTCAATTGAATCGCGTGTGTACGGCAGAGAAGCATCGGTGTTGAACACTGATGTCATGCAGTCGATGAGGATGATGACCCTAGTTTGAAGAGAGGTCCCCGTGACCAGACGTAATTATTCTCGTGAATCCACACCAAAATGTCGCACTTGTCCAACGGCCGCGACGGGGTTTGAGCTCCCAAACAATCGAAGAGCTTCATCTAAGCCGTTTGAAAACAATATATAGGGTCAGGGTCACCATTCGACGAGGCACATGATTTTCTGCGGTTTCATTCCGAGAATTTCAAAACTACGGAAACCGGGTTTCGCAGAATGGTTCAGATCCGGCTTCAAATTGGCATAAAACACTAACGATTTCCTCATTTGTTATATGCTTCGTTATACAGCCAATTAGAATGCAATGAGTCCGATAAGAAAGTGCCTGCTGCGCTTGCATAATGTATCCATGCCCTCAATGGATTTGGGGAATACAAGTGAACAGGATGATCGGGGTGGTGATACTCTTGCATATTTAAGATGTTCCGCTAACATCCAAGCTTCGTTAATATAAAATCTTGTTCAATATCTGGGGTACACATTCTAAATTGCCGGAAGCGATCACGGAAAAGTGCAACGCAGCGGCTCAAAGGTTCTCAGAATTACTACAGGTTGAAGAATAAACCGCCATTTACGTGACCAGAATTATTCGCTCATTGTAAACGCTTAGGTAGGCAGGATACAGGTTCATAGGGGAATGAGTGGTAAAACAAAACATAAAGTCTGCAACACAGATGATTTCAGCACAACCATCGGATCAGTAAACGAATGCACGGTATGCATTTTCAATACCCAATGATCCATCAGTTACTGGCAATCGGAATCACCCAGCGCAAGCGAATCGATGCTGACCAAATCAAACTAGCCCTGACCATATGCACGAAATTCAGTTGAACAACCGATCTCTTTATCAAGGCATAGATCATCATATTCAAATCATCCTCGTTTGAAAAGGCGTCCAACTGTCTTGGCGTAAATATTCTGGTGAGTCCACACCAAACTGGGGAAGCACTGGACTCGGGAGTAGATTCGGCTTTTACAGTTGCGACATAGGTGGATAGAGAATAGTCGAGCTGAAGACCTGGTCTTGTTCAGTGATGAAAATCCAGGTGGTGGGCATTGTGAGAAAGGCATCCTAGTGGAACCCAGGCCCGGAAGTAATGGCCGTATTCGGCAAGTGCTAATGACGACTGCATCTGATCTCATACTTGCATACGGTGGATTGAGTTGGCAAATCATGGGAATACACGGTAGCTTTGGGTGGGTGGGGTTGCTGATTCTATTCCTCAATTCTCATGGTGTACGAGGTCGTTTCCCGTTTTGTTGTTACCGTTTTGCGTCTACACCGTATTTCTCGTGTTGGGCCTGAACGTAAGCCGCTCTGTAAAATTGTCATCGCACGTGTTGTCTAAATCAACACGTGGGTCTTGGTATCTTGTGGCTAACTTCCCTGGTGTACGAATGTCTTCGGGATCTCGTTAGGAAATGGCAATTCCTGAACCGGAGTAAAAAGAAGCCGGCGAAATTGCAGAATTTGTCGTTTGTTCATATGTATTGCATATTGCTCTATTCACCCAGGAGCACTTGTTGAAATGGCTCCATTGTAAGGTATTAACTTATGTGGTTTCGCGCGTAAGTCAACGTGGCCCAACTGAGTGCTGAAACTATTATAAAGGACGTAGGTTTTCTCATGTGAACTTTGGAAATGTGGTTTTTGCAGTCACATTTCAACAAGGTAAATGTTATATTAACGACCAAGTTTGTGCCTCATATCAAAATCCAGAATCACTGAGCCGGCCTAAACATATTTATCAATAATTATGAAGAAAAAACGCGGACAAACTGCATAGGCTCAACGGAGGCACAACCAACGAAACGTTCCACATCTTCCATTCAGTTCAAGCAGTCTACCACGATTCGAATTCGGTTTGTCGCACAAACATGCTGATGGAATCAATAAAATCACAGATGCAGGGAATCGGACACCTACACCATGAGAACGCATGTGCCCTCTCCCGGATTCGGGCACAAGACATATCGCACTGACTGATTAAATGTATACGGACGACTCCCTACAGATTATTGCGTGAAAAACATCTGAACTTCTGTCTCTAAGAGAGACCACTGATCAGGTGAACCGTGTAAGCCCACAGTAACGACAACTTCGGAGAGCGAGGTAATCTGAGGCCTGACCACTATGAAACCGGCTTAAAAGCCTTCTGGAATAAGTCACAGAACTCGTAAAATTTCGCCTTAAATACTGAGTGCGGCGACCAATAGCATTCCACAACATATTCGCTGACACACTGCGAATGCACGAAACCATCTCAAAGTCAAAATGGTCGTATTGGCCACAAGCACTCACCCAGTCATCGAACAGAACAGAAATAGATGAATCGAACATTGGGATCATAAGCTGCGGTTTATTGCGAAAACGCCAACCTGATGAACACTCGCGCAAAAAAGAATCAAATGTGAGTTTATGGCAAGCGCAATCAACAAGCGTGTCTCATCGAAGACATATCTGGACAAGTGTGTCCGAATGTCGGTCGATTGTTTACTGTCCCAATGGAAATTTGAGTGGAACAACCTGGTCCGAGGCTTCGCTTTCACTTGCACGTGGGAAACAGAAATCCGGAGATATATCACAACGCCAACCGGGTGGACAGCAAAGTACCGTGGTGGTCCAAGGGCAACAGTTTCCCTGGAACAGAAGGCAGACGTAACAAATATATTTCGATCACACAAATGCAACGCTGGAGTTCAAAACCGGCCACAGGGCGTGCTAACTAAATCTCTCACCTAGTTACTCGCTAACTATCTGACTAACCAGCTAACAGGCTAACAAGCTGGCTAGGCAACCAAATGAGCAAGAAAATAGCCTACGGAACAATAACCCAACCGACTGAAGAAATCTGGTCACATGAGTAACACGAGACACAACAAACGTTCTTCATCAACATACACCAAGTTTGCCCCACGATCCGAAATACGTCGGAATGCGTTCGGTCTGCCCAGGCCGAGCTGCAACCGAGACCAACAGCACGGCCAACACCAGCATACGTAGATCTATCATCGGGATTGTCGTGATCAGCTAGTCCTTGGTTGCCTACGAACGCCAATCCCCACATCCTCTCTATATATACATGTGCAATGCAACGCGAGGCGATGAAATGCAACCCGCACCCACGGAACTACCGGATACGCATTTGCAACCGCCGGCCTGGTTCCTGTTCGGGTGTGCTTCTCTGTCATTGAGGGCGTATGCGGTGCAAGGTGCCCCTGACGAATCTTGGTCTCCAGCGGTACGCGAGGTGGATTTTGGAACTTGGACGTGTGTATGTGTAGCAATATCGTACAATTGTTTTGGTGGGATGGATTGATGATGTGAAAAGCTAATGGTCGAAGATTGTATTTTCGCTCATGCCATATGATTTTAATTTGTCGCACGTAGTGAACTGTGAAACTGGTCTATGTTATCACCGACCGGGATAACGTAGGATTTGTCTGACACCCCACATAATACCCGGATGTTCCACCTGGCGTTTCCAAGATCATATCCGCTGGCCCGTCCGTGAAATCATCTGCCAATATGAGTTGCGGCGGATATTTCGATTAGTTTCTATGGACGTTTCGAGGCGTCAGCTCTTCGAACCCCGTTTCGGGTAGTTCATCGAACGAACACCGATTAAATTATCATAGATCACTTTATTTCGGCCCCGAAACCGTGGTCCAGATATGGTGTTTACCAACACAAGTGTAGTGTAGTGTAGTGTTTGCAAGCAAACTGTGATGTGTAGACGGTATATTCGCCTGCACGTATAAATCCTACAATCCACCGGAAAGCTTAACAAGTGTTAGTACATTATATCAGGTTATTCAGTTTACGTTCCAAGAAGAAAACTTCGCTGATTTTTCTATCCCGGAATCCAGCCACCTACAATAAATGATAGGTCACTTGAACGGTCGATACTCCGGTAAACGCCTTGTAAAAGGACAATTCGCCGTACCCTGTATCTATCTTTCGATCCAAGAGGAATACGTCTTCATCCATCTTTCGTTTCATGGTGAACCCGCTCGGAGGCCATCTGATTCGGCGTCTGCATCATACAAATCGAAAATCCGTTTGACGACCACTCAACTGACGACTCTACTTTGTGAAGCCAAGCTGCCGGTTCACGCGCAAAGCATGGTAGATTATTACTTCACCCGTCGCTATATGTCAGAATACATAAGTTGCATGACACGATATTTACGCAAGAGAATAAATAAGCATGATGCATTTGGGCTGACACCCAACTTACGGAAGTCGATTACTAGCGCAGTCGTAGCTCACCTGGCTGATTCGAGTCACGTGACTGATTGTAGCGACACTTTTCAAACGCCGTACCATGCACCTATCTATCTATCTGCTAAGACACATTGACTAACAATAACTGTCTGGCCAGAACTGAGGCAACCACAATCCCGACTTGTGTATATTCGCATGTCCCGAAAAGACAACAACATTAGTGAGTATGCATCAGTTTATTCAATCACCCCTTTAGAACAGTGAACATCACGGAATAGTTAAAACTTTATTCTGAATCCAACCAAGTTTTGATGTCACGCGGACTAGAATTGAGGGAATGCATGTGTCGTTGTCAAGACAAACCCTACTGAGCGTGCCAAACACAGTTGGTTTTCTGTGGGTAATTTCTCAAGAATCCAGCTCCACTGTCGCCCTGAAATTTTGAGTGAAAAGGCATTTCAAGTATACAAGTTTACACTGCATCACCCAACACGAATCGTGCCACTTCGTTCGCTATCCATCACGAATGCCGTTACTTCGTTTGCTTAAATGTGGCAAACTGAGCGGATTAAAAATCATAGAATTCTTGTGACCGAATTATTCCTCTCAGCTTTAGTTTTCTCATTGCCAAGTGCAGTCCCCTGACCGTCTTTCCTCCTTGTCGACTATTCATTTGGTCATCGAAACTAGTGTGTTATAACGACGGATGTGAAACCCCATGAACAGGTGAAAATTCAAAATTCAAAACTCTTGCAATGTCGGTGGCGTTTTATAGGTGTGCTAATACTCCGACGAAAAATCACCGACATTCAAAAGAAAATACTCCATCCTATCGATGAATCTCCGCATTAGACAGATCTGTACGGTGTCGTTGTAGTTTACGCCTTTAGTTACCTCTATTCAAGGTGGAATGGATCTGCAAATATGCAATGCAGCTTAAATTACGTATCGCAGGATTATTGTCTGGACAGTCCTCGGCCAGGCAGATTCCAGACAATCTTCATAAAAATGTAATGCATACTATTCTGGTGTCGAAAGGCATACCGAAGTGGAAGCTAGAAGGAATGCGATCTTGCACGCTAATTATCAAGCCAGTGAAAGCACACGCAGTCAGGATTAGGATAGCCTGGTCTAGGCTAACGTCACGCGACTATCTCGTTCAGAGCACCAAACGTTCTCTGGTCACTTGTAATCAAACACACGCGTGTTAGATTTCTGAAAAACCAAACAACCAGCAATAGACCGTTTCCTTATGTCACCGTACTTTCAAGATGTTTTTCCAAAAAATGATTTTGCGGCATCAATTCGCCACGTGGATTGGGAAAACAGGCCGGGTCTGTTATTTGAATGATCAAAACGGTATTCATAAAATGAGGTTTGGTGTACACTAAGTTGACCAAATAAACAGTTACGATCAACTAACCTTCATCAAGCGTCTTGTTACATCGTCGTCGACGCAAAAGTTGTAAATAGGATTGAACGGATTGTACGCTGCGTGGACTTGAGCACATCTTTGGTGTGTATCAACTCTAAATGTTGCTAACTGAGCGGTAGTTGGAATTCTGTCAGGATGCAAATAGATTCCAAATCCAACCATTTCACCCGATTCATTCACGTTTGGCAGCGTGGAATTGTTTGTGGCGGGGAGATTCACGGCACTGATGTTCGGTCGCGTGAGATCGAATGGTGTGGATAATTTGAGAAGGGCGATATCATTGGTGGCTGTGTGAGGTGAAAATTGAATGCAACTTGAAGCGCAGATTGAGTGAGGCAACCAAACAAAGTGTAGCAGATCTCAAAATCATTCCAAATTTCGAGGTGTAAATCTGCAGGTTTTCGCTCAACGAAATACGATTTTGCTTAAAACATTACAAACACAGTTGGACTTGCTGGTTCCTGGATGAGCCATACAAAGTTACGTCATGCGCAATACACACAGGGCATCTGAGTTGGGAGCATGATCCCACGACAGAGCTCGGTCACACGACATGTGCGATCAAATTCTGCAGTCGAAATTAAGAAAATATTATGCATGGTATTTTACATGAATGTCACGAGAAGCATTTCGGTAACCACAAACCATCCTTCATATCAGACGAAATGAATGTTGTTCTCCGGACTGGCTAGACGTCCATCTCTCCTTCGGAGCTGCAACAATTTACGAATAGGTATGGATTGCGGCCCTACATCTTGACATACCTGATCTACACTGAGGAGAAATTCAGAAGGGAGCGCGTGCATGCCTAACGCGGATGGAATTTTATTTCTATAAGGCAGTAATACACAGTTCACTGAAGCAAAACTCCAGGTGACTGATTGGTTCGCGTATTGAATGGATTACTGCCTCTCACTCTGGGCAGGTCCTTTATTTCGCGGCCTCCGTTGATCGTTCCTTTGAAGTTGTCCAACCCGAAGGCCTATTTCCAGCCTATTCACAATACCAGTTCACACTGGTGTTCACCGTGTAGCAACTCTCCTTCTATCCCAATACCTATGTAAACTAATACGACCATGCTCTTACTGAAATATCGATAAAGATAAACAAATGCGACTGAATCAAGATTGAACATTACGAAGTCACTCACTAGCTAAGAAACTTAGCAACCGAACATTTAATGTGTTGTTTACAATTTCTTCTTTCGGTGACAGTACTAATACGTATGCTTGGTTGCATTTATGTATTATTTTTGAAACGAGTAATCCTGGGACTTATCTGTCCTGGGACTTATCTTCACTCCCTCTCGTTAACTGGCTTTGTTTCAATTTAGTGGTTTACATTCACTTTCACTTTTTTTGTGCACTGAGTCTGAAGAAAGTGCGGCAAGATAACCTGATATCATTTTTGGAACAAACGTTAAACAACTAGACTTAGATTATCGATCCTTCCCAGAATAATGGTAATCCAATCGCCCAATGACCTGCCGTCTCCTAGGATGTTCTCATTTCAAACTCGTCCGACCGGCGCACAATAAATGGAAGGTCGCTGACGTCGTGCACTCTTCGTTTTCACTGACTGAGTACGCAGCCAGGAGGCAACATCAGTATTCCCCCTGTTGCTATCTGGGGGCTCCGCATTACCTAACACAACCCGAATGAACTCCACGACTACACAACAAAAGGTCGTTTCTTATCTAATCTTGAGTACATCATCTTTTTTTTCAGGAACCAGCAAACGGGGAAATCCTCAAAAAGGGTGCGTATTTGATATCCATTCTTTTATCCTAAAATGCGCCCCTGATTGCGGGAAATTGTAACAAGTATATTCGTTCAGGCCGCCAGTATCAACGCTCAAATTCAGGCTTTCTAACGATGACAATGCCCCACATTGTTTGAAACATGATTTGCTGATGAACATCCCGTTGTGGTCTACCTTATCACAGAATGCTCCGTAGACACTTTGTGATTAATCCCGAAACCCACCGCACTCCACCCGATAAAACAGTTAAATATTAGAAAAAAACAGAAAAACCTAGAAGTCTGATATCTTGACTTACGGTTTCCAAAAGTGTAGTTTTCATGCGGGTAACACATTGGCGAATGTGCCACTTGTATGGTCGGTGGAACTGCATTACTGTGGAAAATGAAGGAAGGGAGGACAATATTACTACGGCATGTCCGCACACCGCAGGTCAAATAAGCCAGATTTACTGCGTGATTTTGCACAGAAATTTCACGTGTCGAGAGCCTAGAATGCAGTTTGTAGCCAGGCGGAACCACTTAACATTTATCGGAGAATTGAATTTCATTGCGATTGCACAGTGGCAACAGCCTTCATCGTATAACCATTCGCTCACCGATCATGAAGACAGAAAAAAATGGACAACGGAACACCGAGTGCATTGGGTGGTGTAACTAAGTCGGGAATTCATGAGTGACTGTGGACATTTCGTCGGGAAGTGATGCGCCACTAAGCGCGTGCCTTAGCGATATTTTGTCTTCTCACAAACCCTTCATCGAAGTAGATTTTAAATTCGTCAGTTCACGATGGGGATTCTTCCAACATGCATGAAAATATGTTTACTTGGCCTTTGCTATCTCGTTTCTTA
>NW_008752047.1:120203-122463 GCF_000715545.1 Opisthorchis viverrini | reverse complement strand
TTGCGGAAATTCTTCCCCGGAATTGGTCAGTCGAGGTTGTGGTCAACACGTGACCGCGCAATGTGGTTTTCGGTTATTGAAGAATCAGCGGCACTATGTCTAATCGTGGTGAGAGCTAATCATACTACCGATGTGCCGGTCGGGACTCAACACGGTCAAATGCTGAATGTACTATTTGGACGGTCACGTGTTTGGTTTGACCCTACTAGGATGCTGCGAAAATGCGCACCACTGATGTGTGCCAGTAAGAATGAAATCGTTTTCCGGTGCTTCTCAGCTGTTGGACATAAAATGCCTCTGTTTACATGAAGACATTTCCACACGAAAAGTTTCAAAGATGTTTTACGCTATCAAAACCTGAAGCTGAATCTTTCCTTAGTATTCTTGTGGAATGCGCAAACAGTTTCAACACACCATTTCAGGGGAGTCCGGATAGGACTGGAATCCAATCAGAAGTTTTGGGGCTTTTCTGGGTAATTTAATCCTTTACTGAGGAGAAACACTCATCAACAAATTTACTGATCAACCATTTTATAGCCAAATTCCATCGGATACCTTGAACGGAGGAACTTGGATTATGTTAAATAATAGACCGATTGCGACAAGATAACCTGAAAATGATCAAGCGAACGGGATTTCGGCGAATACTGAGTCGACAATGGTCGACTTCGGTTACTCGCATAACGCACAGATCAGGTCGTTTCGAATACTTACCTGCGATCGGAACTTCGGTTTCACACGTGTGACTGTGTTGTCTGAAATCTGCCAAAAACCCCTACATGCGATAAGGTGAATGACCGTGAACCGGTATCGCAACTGATATTTGCATTGCGTTGCACTAACCTGTGGAACCGCAATGCATTGCGCTTGGAACTGACTAGAAACCACCTCATAACAAGCGACTTACTGCGACTCTGGCAATCTGTATGTTCTTGCTAAATGCTGGGTTGTTGCACCCAGGATGAAATTGTTGAAAGTCACTACCAATTCCCCCATCCATCCTCGAGGCTTCCTCTAGTGAGTGACTGAAAAAAGCGGTTGAGCTCCTTCCGAATTTAAGGCTTTCCAAAAATCCATAAACCAAGCGTTTCAGTGCAACAGATAGTAAACATATTAGGTTCTTAACCGCGTGAGCTACTTGGCTGTTGTTTTAAGGCCCCTCCCTGGATAATCTGGTGCTTACATTAGGAATTCGCAGGACTCTGCCAACCAAGTAGCGGGTGTCTCCATTGAATTAAATGATATTTTTGTTAGATCTGATGTGAATGCATTATGTTCAAATGTTGCAAGAGCGGACACCTCAGCAAAAAAAGTAACAGTTTTTGGCAGACACCATCCTTTCAGAGTGGACAAAGCTTACGGTAGATGAAATAGTGAATGGTATAAAAGCATGTCTGAATCTCACCTACTTCGTTTTTGGCTCGGTGGGTTATACTCAAGAACAAGGTTTAGGAGTGAACTGTCCAATACTACCGGTTCGGGCAACTATATTTACGGGAAAAATTGAACACAGAAATTAATCCGGATTATCATACCCACCGAAGATATTCTAGCCGTATGTAGATGACACTTTCGTGATGATGGAATGAGAGAAGTTTAGTGAGCTGTAAACCTGTCTGAATGAACTGCGTCCACGGATCCAATTTAGAATGGAGTAGTTAAGTTGGGTTTTTTTGGCCTTTTTAGAATGCATGACACACAGCTCGGGGGAAAGCACGACCACATTGTATGAGAAGCCACCCGACATTGGGGCAGATTTAAGCTACTCGTCTGATCATCCTAAATGGGTGTAAGCTAGCCTTTCCTCATTAAGGTTTAAGCGTGTAAGGGCCCTGTGCACGGAAGAGGTTGATCGGACAGCGATCAAAACTGAAGTAAAGAACAAAATTTTGGACACCAACCTCATGTTTGAGTAAATTAAGTTCAAGGTACACAGTGCAAGGACAACCGAGTAGTAAGTTTCAGAAATTGCGTTCTTCGACTCGCTGGTCAGTTAACACCACAGGGGAGAGTAGGTCATCTACTAACTGTTTCAGCGCAGTCAATTTATCGGATGGACTCTCAGGTGAAGAGGAATATCGCCTGGATTGGTCGCTGCTTGTTGGGCCTTGAGATTACCAACAGTAAGTGACTTTGTTGCTGCTGACTTAAACCCGTCGTGTATCCCCTACACCGAAGCTGCTTTTCTACCTCAAGTTGTGCTGCTCTTCGGTCGACCTCCAAAGTAAACTGTGCTCTCATTCTCTTCACCTAAACTAGC
>NW_008752047.1:119615-119941 GCF_000715545.1 Opisthorchis viverrini | reverse complement strand
AAGCTGGTGCGCCCAGCGGAGACATCAGCGCTATGCTCAACCTAATATTAGGATTCAAATTTTTCAGATATTTCCAAATAATTTGCTGGCCCGATCCCGATTAACGTCAGAAAACCCTTGATGAATACTCGAATCCGTTTAAAGCATTCTGCTCAAACTGTCGCATGGCCAAAATCGGGGATATTGGTTATCCCATCACTAAACCCTGTTCCTGAGAGTGTATATTTGATTAGTGGTGTTCTTGAGGGTTGATTTTCGGGTACCTGATTTCGCCACAGTGTTGGAAACAGACTCACTGATAAGGAACACAACAAACAAGGAGGAAC
>NW_008752047.1:107696-119605 GCF_000715545.1 Opisthorchis viverrini | reverse complement strand
CGAGTCCAGTGCTTCCCCATTTTGGTGTGGACTCACCATGAAAATCTCTTTCTCTTCTCACAGCAGTCCGGGATCAGCCGTAAATGTATTGAATCCCCAGACCATACCTTGTTCTTAGTACATCGATCACTGTATCTCAGAGGAAGCAGCCTAATGTCACGGAGGAAAACTGATGAGGTCATGCGGTGATGGAAGAACAACGATTTTTGATTATTCAATTCCTTTACTGATTGTAATTACGACGAAGTGAACAAATGCCGGGTTACCACCGCAATCAAAGGAGAAATACAATATTCTTTACAGATCAGTGAGAATCAGGCGAATCCGAGTAGATGTGGAGCCCGAGTTGGATCTCATTGGATTTCCGCTCTCATTCAATGTTCAATGCAGTACCTCTAACACCATTTCTAAGATTCATGAAAGAATCAGATCCTCAGGTATTACAACAGGAAATATTGGTGATATAAACGATCTAGCCCCTTGAGAAGTTATCATTTCCGCGTTTCATAGTTTAAAAATTCTCTTCTACGAAATACACTGATTGTTTACCAGAGCCTTCCGAAAAGCTTTGAAGGAACTATCATGTCCACCGGTCAATCCCCTAGGACAAGTGCACACACAAACACAACCCTTGAAACAGAACGTCACAAACACAACACGTGCACACGGTTTGTATCATCAAACTCATCGACTTGTTAGTGTGAAATACATACCGTTCGATAATGTCATTTACAACTGAAACACACGCTGATGAGTTTATTCAAGTAACCGAGGGTTTGGAAATAGACGAACGGACAGAATGACCTAGCTCACATACTATGTACAAAACAACACGTACCTATTGTTCATCTCCACCAAAACCACGTGATTCCGTAAACCTGCCGACCGAAGAGAACGCGTAGGCAGGGAATGCCGCCGCAGACAGATATATAGGTTGTCAATGATGCATTTCCGATAAACCAACTTATTCACACATGGTCCAGAAAATTTATCGAACTCTGTATTTTCGCCCATGAGTATTTATTGTGCCTCGTTGTTGGTGATGGCCGGAGCCGACGGGGAAACACTGCAACAGATGCAGCAGGTGCTTCACATTCCTCCGAAGCTCAGATCCGATGCTGTTCATCAGTCCTATGGACCAATAATTTCCAAGTATTTCGAGGCGTCCAGTGACGTGGACTTGAATCTTGCTAATCGACTATTTCTTCTGCATTCGATCGATATACGTTCGGAATACAGTGCACGGATTGCCACGTGTTATAAGGCCTTAGTTGAGCTGGTAATCATTTTGCTCCAACATTCTCTCACTGTCATTTGCCATACAGCTAACCGAACTGCCGAATGTAGAGGCGAAAAGATGTCACATTAACGCCTGGGTTGCCGAAAATACGAAGGATAAAATAAGAGACCTGTTGCCGCCTAGCTTTCTCGACCAAAACTCGAAATTCTTGCTAATCAACGCGTTGTATTTTCGAGGTGAGTGTCTGTGATACCCAACTATGATCTGAACAAATTCATAGGCTCATGGGAGCATCAGTTTGATAAGAAAAAAACTCAAGAGAGTGATTTCCATTGTCTGAACGGGGAATCAATGAAAGTGCAAATGATGTATAAAAAATCGCGCTTCAATCTCGCCTATCTAGCAGAACTGGATTGTATGGCTATAAAACTTCCATTTCGGCGGAGCGAGTAAGTCTAATCACATAATAGACGGTTTATTCTTAAACCTATAGTAATTCCGAGTCGCAGTTTCCGTCAAACCAATCAATGTCGAAACCGGCATTTTTTCAATGGTGACGATTTTCTCCATGTTGCTCATTTCGCTCTTTGAGACGTTCAGTATTTACGCGTGAAGGTTATGAATGCACACCAAGTCTGAAACTGGATACTCGCGATACATTGGATATTATTCCAATATCATGATTTGTGTCTTCCATCAGTGCACGACAGACACGGCCAAACTATCCGAATACTGAGTTCACAGTTGAATGCACTTATATTAGGAAAAGTCTAGTAGCCGTACGGGATTAGATGTAACCTGTTTTGTGTGCCAAAGACGGGCCCGAAACCCTATATCTACTCAGACGGCTGTGAAATTATTGTGATTCATAAAACCTACAGACTTTAACACAGCTGATTTAGTCAGCGTCTATCTTGGATATTCCATAAAGTGCTCCAAAGACTGTCGGAGGATTTCGGTAAATCGCATGAGTGTCCGTTCTTAAAACAGTATTATGTTCAGAAGTAAGGCAGAAGGTTTTACATGCTTGCTCTCGTAAAGATCCACCTACATCTAATTAGGGTTCCCAGTTTGGGATCTCTATGTCCCAGCTTGAGCTACGATATGAGCAGTAGAATTCATCTGAATAAAAATTCGCACATATGCCTTTGGGTCCCGGCGCATTATTTGATGTTTGGCCCACACGCATTGATTGGTGATGTCTAGTGGCGATATTGATAGGGCTGAATTATCGGTTGCGTAACTCAGGGTCAGGTTAAACTCGAATCTCGCGAGCACGGGAGTGGGGTCACACATTCAAAATGCCAACTCGCCAGCTCAGGCCGATCAGGAATAGTCAATCAAAGAAATGGTTTAGCGAAAGGGATCCAACAAAACAGACATTGTGCGGTTAGGTTCTCCTGAATACATTGTGCAGCTCGTTAAGTTAATTCCACTCGACTGTTAAAATAACCGAGGGTCGACTGTGAAGAAACCAATAACAATTTTTGTTGAAGCCGTATCTGGCACATCGGCCGTCAGGATTCTTCGTCAAATAAATCGTCTCTCACAGTAAACACAGAGCCGACTACTACCGAAATCTACTGTTGACGTTTCACTCTTTTGTAGTAATCCTCTCATAAACTCATC
Organism: Opisthorchis viverrini; assembly: GCF_000715545.1. Taxonomy (NCBI): domain Eukaryota; kingdom Metazoa; phylum Platyhelminthes; class Trematoda; order Opisthorchiida; family Opisthorchiidae; genus Opisthorchis; species Opisthorchis viverrini. Next base: position 116,736 of record NW_008752047.1, on the reverse strand, counting down.
TCTCTGAATGTATTTCTGGAGGTGTGAGTACCTCAGAATCATTTTGGAGGGCTAGTACATGTGCCCTCTATCTTCGCAGTATGGCACTCAAATAAATTACTCTTTCGTGACATAGAAACATCATCGTTGTATATTGTATATTTTGCATACTGTATATTTTCCGTAGGATTTTTTATTTCCAGCCAATATTAAAGAATCGGCTGTTACACAGGAGTACCCGGAAGCCTAGCATACATTAGTAGGAATACTAATGAATCACGCATTATTTTCCACTCAATTTATCCAACGGAAATTAGTCTAAATCATGCTCCATTCCTGTTTATTCCAGTTCCCAGAGTGAATGGGCCCTGTTGATTTTGTTGCCACACGAAAGGGCTGGTTTGCCGAAGCTTCTTTCCAAATTACGAGCACCAGGACAATTGGCGTCCGCAATGGGATGCAAGTTCTACATGGAAAACGCTCATCTGTATCTTCCGAAATTCAAGCTTGCAGATGAGCCCATGATAGATTTGAAGCCGATTTTATATGAATGTGAAATGAAGAAATTGTTCGAGGGAGCAGGCTTGTCCAGGTTGTCCAAATCGTTCTTGTCTGTGACCGATGCCTATCACAAAGCCGTGCTAGAGGCAAGTTTAATATATGAGAATTTATTCCAACCATCTGAGTAGTGTTCGGCCGTGTTGTCTATTATAATCAGTTAACCCAACAGGACTTCTTCATATCACTCAAATCATTTCAATAACCTATGCATGGTGTGCCATTATTCGGTGCAATGTTCAGCTAAACAATACCGTCCAGGAGCCCTGTTAACATTCGGCGAACGTACACCACAGTGTAACCAGAAGAAAGATTCCTCACAATTGATCGTTCTTTGCAAAAGTGAACAAAATGTTGGGCATTTGGAATTCCCACACAACAAAATGTGCATATGAACCAAGTTCATTTATATACACTGTTGTTCATTCATAGTGGTTTTTGTGCCCTGGCACACCTCATTATCTTAGAGACGATCAGTCCACTAATTTTGGGGCTTGAGTTTGTTTAGTATGCATCGTTCGCCAACACATGACCGCGTATCACGTGCGGATGTCTATTTCAGAGCCCATATTTTGACCACATCCCGCCATTCAACACCCCAGAAACGAGCAGGAGGAGCACATAATCCTATTCTTATTTTCTTTCTTTATTCAGCTCGATGAAGAAGGAGTGACAGCGGCTGCCGCGACATTATTCACTCAGAGTTTTAGTACTCGCTTGCCTGAGACAATTTCTGTCGACCACCCGTTCTTCTTCGCCCTCGTGTGTGATTCTGCGGTGCCCGTGTTTGTTGGACATGTTGTCGCACCAAACTGGGACTAATACACAGACAATTATGTTATTCCTGAACTTTTATCAAATGAATTTGTAATCTTTGCGTTTTCGCCCTCACCGACTGCAGCAATGCCGGATGCAGACTGATTTTTCTCGAAATTGTGTGCAAAATGCTGTGAGATGGAGTGACCCCATCCGTTGAGCTAGCACAGGAGGAGGGCCATCCTTTGGATACGGGTTGGCTGTTTTCGGGCGCAAATCATTTCACTCACGAAAATACAAGATAATAGGTGATTTGCTAACAACTCTACTGATTTTCTCACCTACTTGAATACGTCCATGACTAAATTAGAATCTAAACTAGCTGCGAAATGTAATGAATTGGATAAATACACCCAGGCCTGAGTTCGAAAATATTCCTTCTGTCGGTGTGGAACGCTCAGTATGATGGACAACTGTCAGTGAATCCTTTAAAAATATTGATTCATCTGATGGGTCGGTAATCTTCCTCCTTAGGGCCAAGACAGGATCTCAAACTAGGAGAATGCTTCCACACGGTAGCTGTCTTATCAGGTACACTTGTGCGATAGAACGCACCGGAGGTCGCCGATGTTTGGCTAGGGAATGTCTTTCTTTAGTGCCTGGCGATAAGTCGATGTAAGCTGAGGAATTTTAGTTATGGTCACAAAAGTGCGGAGAATAGGAATGTAACGCATATCGATGAATGAGAGTGTAATCCCTCCACCGTGCGAAATTTTGAATGTGCAGCTCAAATCCGTCGAAGCTTTCTGAGGATCTCAATTATGGATGAAAGCGAAGTAAATTCAGTTTACAATATGATTGTAATAAAGGCAGATTTATTAAGTGAGTGATCGTCCTAATGGTGGAAGTTCACTTTGGATTAATTACTAGACTCGCGCGACCAGGTTCAAAACTCAAGTTCACTATGGACTCATGCAGTCGATAGTTGATGAGACATTTGTGATCAGTGTGTCCAGCTCATCAAGCGACGTAAATTCGGTGAAATATTCATCGGCGAACTGACGGGTGAGGACTATTCCGTTGGACTGGTAGTATCTCGTGGACAGTTACTGCCAAGCAATCAGTCTAGCTGTTTCGGCCACAGCCCGTTTGAACTAGTGAAGTTGAAGACTGATGGGACCCAACAAATCTGTCGAAATATGATGCATTGCCCCAAGAAGGGGACGAGTAGTGCCGGCTATAGTTTAGCACAGACGTGTTGGTTTTGAAATGTCCATGCCAACCGTCGGCGTATTATCCGAAACCCGTTGCCTGATTGTCCAGTGTGTATAGCACAAGTTTAGTGACACTTGTGTCCGCGTTCACCTTCGTTACAAGGTACTCACGGATTATTAATCATAGTCGGTCAACATGATACTTAGAACACTTTCAAGGCCCGCCGTCCAATAACGATCAGTCGTTCGATCTCGGGTTAACTGGTCCATTCCATCCGAACATATGCTCGATTTCCGTTACTCTTCCAAATGCCAGTTACTAATCGGGCCTCTGTCGCTGATTGAAGTGTTGGCAGATTTGCTTTTAACACTAACCTGAGTTTTATCCCGCATTATCCCTTTCCCGCAAGTCACTTTATTGAATGAATAATTCACTTGACCGAAAAGCGGCTATTTTTTCTGCACAACAAGGGCATACCGCTTCGCATTAGCCTACGCTCAGTCCAGCATGCGGACAACGTTTCGTCGACGCCCTACGTGAGTTTGAGGCAGACGTCCGGTGACATATTGGGCATTCATATGTGCACTGAACACTCACCGTGTGCAGGCAGCTGCCTCACAGCTGTGAAGAACAATCTCTGGTACATAACCAGAAAAACACAGCACCACATTCGGGAATCCTAAACTGGTTAACCCGAGAAGGGATGTCAAACAGCTCAAGTGCCTTTTGGCCAACGACATCATAAAGTTCCAACTGGACTGCTGACACGCAAAATAGGCATACGATTGCATAGATCAATTATTGGACGATGCTGAGGTTTCATTTTTGCAGAAGTTTCGGGATCGCTACTGCAAAAATACCCAATGCAAAGAATTTTAGATTCCATAGAATTTCTTCCAACGTATATATGTATGCACATACGTGCATAAAACGAGGTGTTGGTGTGGCCGTTCTTGTCACATCATTTCAAACTGCAGAAAGCAGACGTCTTTCCTGTGGATCAACGAGTCTCGAATATCGTAGCAATGTAGAATGATGCTCACCCGAGTTAGGCCAGAGCTGCTTGACAAAATGAGGTAGAGCCCACAATGTAAAAACTCATAGGCCTCAAACTGCATACGGTCGTTTGTTTATAGGTAAATCTCGACTGATTCTACCAGTGCGTACGATTCGACGTTCAGCATCCTCCTAAGATTCTGCTGTTTCGACAGAATGGGATCCAGTATTTCGATTTAGTTTACCCAGTGTCAAATAAAAGTTCGCCGAATCAGCTGACGAGTATTCAGCAGTACTGATGCTTTGCGGTTTCGCAGATTGTTGGTAGACTGGGTGGGATTATTTGCTGTTAGTGCAGTGAATGTAAGGCCCACCGAACGAACCGCATGTACATTCGATTCATACTAACGGAAACACACGGGAATAAATTCGATTGGTACATTGTTTCACTGCACGTTCTCTCACTGTGAATGCTCATGCTCCTGATTATAACATGCCTGAAAGACCAGACTCAAAAGCTCTCCGGAGAATTTTCGACTTGCAACTCTTTCATAATTCCTGTGCCGTGTTTTATGAGTAGTATTATTCTGAGGAAAAGAAGACTGAAACTCGACTCGTCTTTATTGTTTTGCAGCCATTATCCCTCCTATACGTTTGTGTTTGCATTGAGGCTGCCCAGAGGGGTCGCAGTTGTGATCCGTTCATTTTAGGGAAAATGTATCTGCGTAATGTAATGCAGTTTGTACTACATATTGCACGTTTACTGTCTGGAAAATCCTAGGTCAGACACTTTCAAACAAATACACTAAAGATCAGGACGGTGAAAGTATTTTTCATTACCACTGTGATTCTCGCTATACTGGTGTACAAAGCACTCTGAGGTGAGATACCACAGCAATTCGTATTTGAACGCTAATTCTCATCATTCTGGTGTCCCCACAGACAATGTGCACTTCGATTGGGAAAGTACGCCGAAATAGCTAGCCTTCATAAAATGAAGTTTGGTGCTTACAAAGACAACCAAACAAAGAGTTACTATCAACTAACTGACATCGCACGTCTTTTTAAATCGTCATCGATGCAAAAGTAGTAAGCAAACTGTGCACTGCGTGGAATTGAGAACATTTTTGTTGTGTCACAGCATTAAATGTCGCTAACTGACCGGTGGTTGGTTCCAAGTCAGGATGCAGAAAGTACCCAAATCCGGGAGTAGCACCCGTTTCATTCAATTGTGGCAGCATGGAATTTTGTGTGGTGGTGAGATTTACGATACTGATGTTAGGTTGCATGAGATCCCATAATGTGGATAATTTGAGCAGGGCGATATCAAAGGTGCCTGTGTGATATGAAAATAAAATACAACTTGATGCGCGCAAACGAGAGTAAGTAAAGGAACAAAACAAACAAAACCAAATCATCCTAGTTCTTAAGGTGATGCATGATTCTGTTCAAAACGAAACACAATTTAGCTTTAAAAATCATAAATACATTTGGGTTTGCTAAGCTTCGGATGAGCAGTCTAAAGTTACTTTCTGTAACGGCAAACTGGACATCTGAGCCCGGAGCAGAGATCACGATAGAAGTCCACCACACGACATGTGTGATCAAATTTTTCATTCGAAATTGAGGAAATATCATGGTATTTTACCTGAGTTTCAAGAGAATGATTTCGGTAACCAGAAAGGATCCTCCATGTCGAATAATAGTAATGGTTTTCTTCTTAGGCGCCACTGTCCTTTACATATGGATGTCAGCTTCCAAATCTTATCGCTGGAGGAATACGCGTGGTTAGCGACGATATTCAAGTCACGCTGAAAAGATTTTCGGACAGAAGAGCGTTTAGGAATAGCAATGAGGAAAATTCACTTGCGTAAATCAATGATGGGGGTGAAAACGTCTGACCATTGATTGCAAATTTGATAAGAATGAACAAACGCGGCTGAAGCATCCTTGGAATTTTCTGCAAGTTGTTGCAAAAAGGGTCCCATGTATTGTTTAGGGTTACTTTGTTGCGAAACAAGAAATATGTATATGTATGTAAGATTATTGACGTGAGTGATGCTACAACTTACCTTTATTTCTTTTTGCTAATTAGTATTCCTTAACTGTAGGGAGTTAGCTTCACTTTCAACATTATATTCTGCACTGTGCCTGGGGAAATTCCAGCAAGTTAACCTGATGTCATTTTCGAAACAAGTGTTGAACAGCTAGACTTGTATCACCGATCCTTCCCAGGATAATGGTAATCCAATATCCAAACGACCTTCTATCTTTTCGGGAGTTCATATTCAATCGCGTGCGTCAGCTACACGAGGGTCGCTGATATCGTGCGCTCGCCGGATTCCTGGACTGATTTAGCAGTCGGAAGATAACATCAGCTATCTCCTTATCGCTATCCCGGAGTTCCGCAATACCTAACACAACTAGACGGAGCTACGCGGTGACCCAGTAGAGGGTGTTTTGTTATTTAATCTCAAATAAGATACGATTATTTGTCAGAAACCAACCGCTTTGGAAGTCGTCGAAAAACACACGAGTCTGATATCACTTATTTTATTCTAAAATTGGTGTGACTAGAGGAAATTTGAACGTGTAAATCCGTTCAGGTCGCAATTATCAACCCTCAAATTCACGATTTCAGAGATCCGTCGTGCCTGTACAACTGGCTACATTGCTTAAAACATGAATTGCTGGTGAACAACCTGCACTGTTACAACAAATTAAGGACAATATAATGAATATTGCACTATTGTTATTTTGAGCCAGGACTGATACGGATACCCAGGAAGACAAATTTCTTCCCATCCTCAACCGGCCAATCAAGAATGAGGTTCCGGTTTGATTCAAACAAGTTTGGTATCAGCACTCGACACTTCGCTGTGAAACGTTCACCAAGCCGTGAGGTAGAATAACGCAGAATATTTACTCTTTTCTGGATTACTATGCTGGAGTATCATGGAATAGCTTTGACTTCTGCGTGCTCACCAGCTGTGAGGAAACACCCTGGGAGCATTTCCAATAGGCAAGTATTGGGAGCTGGGACTCACACATGACATGACCGTGTCACTCACCAATTGGACAAGATGAGGTAAGAGAGGACACTCTTGCAGAACATATATAATGCAGTAGCAGTGAAAAATCATAGGGATCAAATATATGGTCATATATACTTTCGACTTGCAACCACGACTGCGGTTTTCCAGTAGCATCTGCGAATGGTTACACGGTACACGTACGTATAAGCAGTAAGAGCATCAACCTAGAAGGAATTGGTTAGAAATAGAGATGATGAGCTCGGAATGACACAGAAGAGAACGAGATTCCGTATCAAACTAACTTACTACCACATTAGAGTTCCCTGCTTCAAAAACCGAACGGACAATTTTAAGATGAAATTCAGCGCTCTGCTGAAACAAGGAACAAAATTTCCTCCGTATCGGCACTCAGGTCCTCAAATATTCACCAGATAGTTTCGAGACGAATTTATCTACTCAGAAGTCTATAGTCCTCATTCGAAACAGCTCAAATTCTTGAGTGTGAGAACGTCATATTGGTTCGTGGGGGACATGTAAGAATGTACGGCTCTCCAGAATGAACCCGTGATAATGAGAGCAGTGGAGCGATAGCATCATCCGCTTGAGAGCGAAGCAGGCGCTGGCAGCTGGAAACATCTCTCGTTGAAATAGAATCCTGATGGTTATTATCCTTCGATGGGTGCCGGTATGTTCTAGACTTTTTATGTTGTGGACTTTGGAATCTAACCATATCTTTAATGGAATCATCGGTCAACCTGAATAAATAGTATGTTTCTTTTACTCTCTTTTTACTATGACGTGTCCCCATAACGCGAACCAAATAACCCGCATACACTGCGTGTGTCTGCACAGATATTTCGTGTCGAAAGCATTAGTGCCATTTCAGATAAGAGGAATTAACACTGCACATAGCATTCGTTATGAGTACACTATGAAAGACCTCCATCACATCATCATTCATTTTCAGCTCTGTAACATGTACATGTTTCACAGTGGTTATATGCCACAGTTCCGTGAGAAGATAATTTTCCGGGTTCCCACTCCGATATTCTGCTGGTCCAAGGCGTGCGTGGTGCTATCATTCATGAATTATTCTCCCCGTTTTCGGACATTCGGCTTAGTTGGCACCGCATCGTGAGATTTTTTATCGGGTCGTGGACCCATCGTGCCCGGTGCATCGCTTAGCACGGCCCAAAGCGATGAAATCTTCGTTTTATTACAGTTGCATTATTTGCAACAATCTGCGTGATACAAAGACTCAACCAGCTGTACAAGAAAGTGTCAAGTATGGTGTATGAGATAGTTCAGAAGCGTTAGCGTGAATTTCTAAGTGAGGAATTGAAAAACTACATTCATTTGATTTCTAATTTGATTTTGACGGGAGACGAACCTGTGACTCAGTTGAATCCCTTGTTTATGACATCCGTTAAAAACGTCCTAAATGAGATATTTATCTGTGTTCCAGGTGAGTGTCCCGTCAAAACCAAAATGGTATGCAAACGAGTGTCTCTCTGCTGATGCTTCACGGTCGCACAACCATGAACCATAGCCGTCTATTGGGAAAGAGAATATAGTGTCGTGGAGAGAGAGGGTCTGGTGCATTCTGAAGTACCCACAACCCCAAGCGCTTAATCGGACAGTCTAAAAGGAATCTGACAGTGCGGGTGCGTCGATATCGATCACCTGCGAGTTCTTGCAAGCACGGGTCGGTCACGGGGACCCCACGCTGTAAAGAGGACCGCATCAACAGCCCCTACCTCTTCACAGTATCTTTGGCACCATTTTGACAACTCATTCGTTGTCTATATCGCAGTTTTTCCTGTTCTGGGGGAGGCACGCGAACATCACTCATACCGGTTGACGACGATTAGGCATGTGAAGCACATGGCTGAGCCACCGTACTTTATGTTGCTGCGCATTTTCCGCGATTGACGCGAACATCACTCATACCGGTGGACGACGATTAGGCATGTGTAGCACATGGCTGAGTCACCGCACTTTATGTGGCTGTATATATTTCGCGACTGAAGTACCGACCACACAAACAACTACCCGTCTTCTAATCATCCCGTTACAAACGCGTTCATACCTTCTAGGCATCCGTGGTCATAAACCTAAGTGCACTTTATTTCCTCTACTTGCAGAAGTCATTTCTGGCAACAGTACGACAATGCAGGTCTTACTGCAACCTGAAGATAAATTCATCTGTGCAAACCCGATCGACCAGCTTCTCGCCAGAAGCGATTTGCAAGCCGGGTGTTTGGTGAAGCCTCGTGTGTTTGTCTCATTAGCTCATCGACTACGAATTCCAGAGTGAATATTCTTGTCGGATACCACATTGTGCAAATGGTGTTGTCCAAATACCTGACGAAGACTGAATATGTGGTCGACGGGGCCTCTACTCGGTCGAAATTCCACTAAATGCCCAGCGGTCACGGAGTCGCGTGACGAGGTAAAATTAGTAAGCAATGACTTGCATGGCTGTATTTCTCACTTCGACC
>NW_008752047.1:105607-107138 GCF_000715545.1 Opisthorchis viverrini | reverse complement strand
TCAACTCGGGGAGATCAATACCTTACAAGGAATCATATCGAAACGTTGAGTTCCCTGGAGCTTGGACAGCTAATCACAGTACTTAAGTCTTCCAGTCTGCATAAGTTTAGTAAATATATAAAAGGTACACGTTTTTCGAGTAGTCATTTACACTCTCGTGGTTTGCATCCTGGAGAACATTCGATAACCTGAACGCACTGATCCTAAGAAGTGACCCCAGAAGTTCCTGCTAGAATTTGGGTTGGCTGCTGAGCAACAATGCGGCCCACTTATTTTGCCAAACTGGGTGATGAACAAAATAGTTTATTTTCATAATATTTCAAAAGTCCAGTCACCCAACTGTACCTTGTCATGGTGTTTGAGGTGATGCCTGGACTACAGACACATTCAGTGCGTGCAAATTAAGGAGCTGTACTCCAGAACAATATGTTCCACGTCGAACAACTGTGGTGGAAAGATCCTTTAAATCAGAGGTCACAGGCATGTTTCAGCAACTTCTTGCGGTAGTTAATCGCACACTCGTCAGAAAAGAAGGCAATGACCAAGGAGGTAAAGGTAAGTATGGGTCCATACAGAATGCACGCAACATATATGATTTTTCTCACAAAAGTAAACAAATTCAGAGATTCCTCATCTATAACTGGGGTGTTGGTAGATCTCCCAAACCTAAATCGAAAGGATCCACACGAAAGTCCATTTGGCACCCTCCATCGGATTTTGCTACTGCAATAGGTTGACGAGTGCAGCATTAGCTTAGAAGGAGCTATTGTTTATGTTCTTTCTATTCACGGTCATCCTCAAATGCGTGTTGCATTACCAAGGCTGTATTTTCAAACGTGAGCTTTGCATATCGAAATTTTATGCCCTCCCATTTTCGACAATTTCAATCGACTCCCCTTGTCCTAATGGATGATGTGGCTCAAAGTACAGTGGTCAAACATTCGAGAAAAAACAGGTTGCTTGACATGTCCACATTTACCAAGCGACTTTTGTGATGTTTCACGTATGATTTTACGGTTTGAGAAAATTGTTGGTTCAGAATATTTCCTCGGATTCATTGAAGCACTTAGATGGTATTTGATACGATGATGCTCATCGAACGTGTCTCAAGCATTGGTCTGCCGCAAACAGTACATGCAAGTTGGAGATCCATTCTGATAAGCCACATGATAAGATTTCTGAACTGCCTCAATAATAGTGAGGCGAATGTTTACGGTTAAATCCTTTACTTACTTTAGACATGCATCGTTCGGAATATGTGGGTACGACATATGTGCGTTGAGGGGCATATTTGAATGCATCGTGATAACTAACTAATACCATCTCCATGGGATGAGTTACTACTTTCTATGGTGAAAGTCTCTACGTCGTTACTCAGTTAACAATTTACCTTTATGTTCACGCCCCTAAGTGTTTCGAAACAGTCGCAAGCGTGAAGACCTTGGTTACACGTAGAATCCGCCAGTCATGTATGGCTAATGTGGAGAAGTCCGACGTATGTTCTCGATATTGATGCGTTAACCCAGTTTTG
>NW_008752047.1:94435-102048 GCF_000715545.1 Opisthorchis viverrini | reverse complement strand
TACTCTCTATAATAAAAAAAAACGGCATGGAGTGCAATGAGATGTTATAATCTGACGTTTCGGTTGCTGTGGATATCCAAGAATATCTTTAATCAATTAAGTTCTCATTTAGTCCAACCCAACTTGTGTAGTTCTTGACTCATTCACAGACTCATCAGCGCTGGCTATTGGATTCTGTGATTTAGGTGGTTGCGTATTTTCAAACATACCCAACTAAGAACACGGCCGAGTGGACAGTCACTCCCTGTCAGATAGACGATGTTGTTCTGCGTCTCTCTCCTGTACAGCCAATTCTGGTTTGTTATTGCCAGTTGAACACGGAATGTTGGACGAAACGTAGAGGAATATGGTATTGGCGGGCTACAAACCTGGCCAATCAAAAGTCGCTGTTTCAACAAAGCACCGTAAGTTTCATTGTTCAAATGTCCAAATGTTCAATGTTCAGATCACAAGCAGGCATTGGATAAAATATCCGAATATTTGGAATTGTCGAACCGAATTTCCAAAGTTTCACCGAAAAATGGACGAACAAGTTGAAATCGTTCACCTCATATTCACAATTGAGTGATATTAGCTCTTCTGAGCAACCGGTGGTGGGACACTTTCCGCTATCAACCGATCAGTGTTCAGCCTTCACACAACATATGACCACGTAAACGGATCAGAAAGTAAGCGAATACGAATGTAACAAATCGTGCATCCTGTTCAAACGGAATGAGCATTACCAATACACACACGTGAACATTTATCGAACAAGTCATCTGAATAAACAGGCATGGTCATCGCATAAGCGACAACAAAGCCACATTCATTCTTTCGGTCAGATTTTGTGATATGCCGTTAAATAATCTGTGTAATACCCACCCTGCTTGCCCTAACCCAGCTGAAGACCGCTTGAAGAAGTTGCATTCAAATTACACTCAGGGAAATATAGTGGATGTCAAATATGGTTTACAGCCACTTGGAAATTTCTACATTTCACGTTTCAATGTTTCGTCGTTTCCTGGTGCTCATCCATGGAGTACGCCACTTAATAACCCAGCCATTTTGAAAAGTGTTCGTGTGTGTTGAATCGACAATCATTTCAATCCGATGCCCCCTATTTTGGGTACGCAAAGAAAATCGTGAAACACAACCACAAACACAACAGGTGCACACGGTTTGAATCATGAAGCTTAACTAGTTGTTAACGTGACACGCTTGTTGTTGGCAAATGAAACAACTACTGATGACTCCGTTTGTAATCCATCTGGCAACATATGCACACTAGGTGTGCAAACGTCTCAAATGAGCTAGGTACGAACGGATAAATTGATCTAGCTCATATAGAATGTACAAAAATCGTTTGTTCGACTCCACAAGCCAATGTGATTTGGTGAACCTGCCGACCAAAGTCTAGGCGTAGGCAGGGAATGCCGGCCCAGACGATTTTCCAGTCGAGGTACACTATGCAGGCTAACGACATGGAAGACGTTCTCCAGTTCAAAGCAGGTCTCACAGAAATCGCTACAGATCTTTATGACAAAATTAGCAAATTGCAAGCCGACAAGTCAATGATGCGTTTCCGGTAAGCGAACGTATTCACACATGGTCTAGCAAATTTGGCGAACTCAGTATTTTCGCCAATGAGTATTTATTGTGCCTCGTTGTTGGTGATGGCTGGAGCCAACGGGAAAACACTGCAACAGATGCAGCAGGTGCTGCGTATTCCTCCGAAGCTCAGATCCGATGCTGTTCATCAGTCTTATGGACCAATAATTTCCAAGTATTTCGAAGCGTCGAGTGACATGGACCTAAACCTTGCTAATCGGTTGTTCCTTCTTAAACCGATCGATATTCGGTCGGAGTACAGTTCGAAGGTCGCCAAGTGTTACAACGCCTGAGTTGAGACGGTACTCATTTCCCCCCCTACAGTTTTTACAATCTTACACCATAAAAGCTTACTGAACTGCCAAAGGCAGAGGTGAGAGGATGTCACATTACCGCCTGGGTTGACAAAAACACGAAGAACAAAATTAAGGAATTGTTGCCGCCTAATATTCTCCAGGAGAGTTCGAAACTCGTACTAATCAACGCGCTGTATTTCCGAGGCGAGTGCTTGCACTGCTCGGCTGGGGTCTGAACAAATTCATAGGCTCATGGAATCATCAATATAATAAAGAAGAAACTCAAGAGAGCGACTTTCATTGCTTGAACGGAGAATCAATGAAAGTGCAAATGATGTATGGGGAATCGTCAATTTACCTGGCCGATCTCGAAGAACTGGATTGCACGGGAACAAAACTTCCATTTCGACGGAGCTTGTATGTTTATCCATATAATAGACGGTTTATCCTTGAACCTGTAATAATTTTGAGCATTTAATAGCCGCAAATCTAGTGAGAATGATACCAGCATGTTGTAAGCGAGGACGAATTTTCTCTTGACAATCATTGTACTATTTAAACACTTTCATTATTCATACGGAATCATCATCCAAGCACACCAAGTCTTCGCCGACTGAGCATGGGCAATCACGATGCGTCGGCTATTGTTCGAATTTGCATCTTTCCTGTTTTCTATAAGCCCACGGGAGTTACAGCCAAAAGATCAGACAGCTGATTCCGCTTATTTGGCGCAAATCATGTTGGAGTATCTTTGTCCATACCGTTTTATGGTACAACTAGAGACGCCGACTCCATCAGGTTGTCTTACCCTCCTTGCTTACTTTGGTGAATTCACTTCGCTCAAAGTGGATCTATTCCTACGGACTTTGGCTTCTGTGTTGTTCTTATTGGTTCAAGAACGGCGATAGGTAGGGACCAGAGCGGCACAGTGTTTGCTGCGGGTGCTCAGCTACACGCACAATATTCCATCACAATTTGAGTATTTTTGGTCGAAGCAGCTCCCACATTACGATGTCTGTTGTGCTCACGTAACGTAGAGGTACAAACTCCAACTAGGCTATCTATGGAACTGATTTACCGACAAATGTTGTCCTGATCATTGACCCTCAAGTACTGCATGCACAGAGTCGCGTATGAACAAAAACAGGCTATTGCGGATGCGTCCTTGTTTCTCTATCACATGACTGTTTTCGCCTGTACCATATTCCACTACTAGTAATCTCCTCAGACGCATGCGTCTTCGTTTCATGGGAGTGGATACCTCAGAGTTAGTTTCGTAGGCTGATGCAATGTGCCCTCGCTAGACGACTTTCGTCTGTTCTTCACATTATGCCTTTTCAATAAATGTGTTTATACGGAAGAGAAGCATCAGAGTTCAATACTGGTGATCATCATCATTGAAAAACTACCGGATTTCTGATCACCAGGTAGTCCCGAATAATAGGCTGTCACACACGAGAATCTTGGAAGCCATCATATCCTACCAAGAATTGTACTGAATCGAGCATTATTTTTTAGCCGTTGTGATTCAGCTGAAATTGGCCTAAATTTTCCCACATTCCTGTCACATTTCAGTTGCCAGAGTGAATGGGCCCTGTTGATTTTGTTGCCACACGAACGGGCTGGTTTGCCGAAGCTTCTTTCCGAATTACGGGCACCAGGACAATTGGCGTCCGCAATGGGAAGCAAGTTCCACATGGAAAACGCTCACTTGTATCTTCCGAAACTCAAGCTTGCAGACGAACCCATGATAGATTTGAAGCCGATTTTACGTGAATGTGGAATGACGGAATTGTTTGATGGAAGAGACGATCTGTCTAGATTATCGCAATCGTTCTTGTCTGTGACAGATGCCTATCACAAAGCCGTGCTAGAGGCAAGTTTGATATTTCAGGAATTCATTCTAATAAGATGAGAATGGTTCAGCAATGTAGAATACTGCAGTCAGTCAGCTGCACAGGACATCTTGATATCACCCAAATATTTTCGCTTGCAAATAGCGTTATTCACTGCAAAAAGCAGCTAATAAAGACTGTCGAACAGTCTCTTCTCCATGATGCCGATGCGCACTACAATGTAACCTGGACGAAGGCCTTTCTACGCACAAGCAAAAAAACCTGTGGCGTTTTTGGTGTCGCCCCACGGCAAAATGAGCACACGAACCAATTTCTTTTACGTGTTATCGTTTAGTTCTAATGCTGTTTGTACACTGCAGCTCAATTAAACCGGTAATTCCGGGACATGTTTCGTCTCGATATGTATTGTTAGGCGACGTGTTGTATTGTACGACCACAGATGTCTAATTCATAGCTTATATTTTCACCAAATTTGGTGTTTCGAGCATTTTGAGCACATAATCCTGTTTTCATTTTCTTTCTTCATTCAGCTCGATGAGGAATGAGTGACAGCAGCTGCAGCAATCGTCTTTGGTGTCGATTCCTGTCTTCCCATGCATAAGAAAATTTCTGTTGATCATCCGTTCTTCTTCACCCTCGTATGTGATTCCACATTACCTGTGTGTGTTGGGCATGCTGTTGCACCGAAGAGCGACTAATACCCGTGTAACGGTGATACTACTGATCGGGAGGCACGCGAGTAGTATGTGTTGATCGTAGAATTTCGCTTTGCGTCGACTGAAAAAGGGAATTCTGTTGCGGAATTCGCGAACGCCTTCTTCCTTTCACCCGTATGGTTCTGTCACTTCTGAATCTTCATCAACACAGTCTTTAATGCTAAAGTTGTTGCCTTCCCTAAAGGCAGCAATACCAGATGCAGATTAATTTTTCTCAAACCACATTGAGCACAAACGTTACACATTAAATCGTGTATACTTTCTTGCATATTGTGTGAGAAACCAAAATGAATCAACCTTACATGAATGCAGAGCTCTATCTATGACAGGGCTAACCGGGGCGTCACTCCAACCCTGAACGTAATTTAGATCAATGCGTTGGGTAACAAAAAGTAAGTCTGATGATTTTGGGCAGATTATTCAAACACATACTGGCTTTCAGAAAAAGCGCTTACTTCACTTCGGCGGAACAGGTCTTAAAGTGAACAGACCGGCTGTCATCCTTTATAATTCTCTTGAATTTGTGTTTAACGCTAATTCAAATCCTGGACTAATTACCAGAATCGCAAACGGCTCTAAAGCTAATGCTCAATATAGTCTCATGCAGTCAAGAGCTTTTGAAGTGAGTGAATAATATGTCAAACGTGGATCCGGTGAAGTGTATCATCATTCAGTGGAATGGTAGTATCGCATGCACAATTATTGCTAAGCAATCGGTTTAGCGGTTCTGACGCAATCCGTTTTGTGTAGTGATGTTTGAGGTTTGTGGAAACCTAGTAAGCTGGTAAAGAAANAAGTAGTTTTTTTACCCTCAACGCACAGTGATCAGGCCTTCCAACTGTAAGGTGACAGTTGACGCGCTAACACGTTGTAGACCTTGCCTTTATCCAACCAGAAATGACACGTCGTCCCTGTATGTGCCCGAATTGAATGGAAGCGCAACAGGCTTTGATGGTCCTTGGTTTGAGGCTACTACCTGCCGGGTGGGTGGGGCTTGAAGGGATTCACGTTACTCTACTATGCCCCTTGAGTTTAAGCTTTCATCTTTCTTCTGTGTTATTGCTTCCCAAATTTTTCTTTGAAATACCAAGTATTGCTTCTAACCGTTAAGATCTCAGTTTTCCAGGCAGCTTGAGCGGCTCTCTATCAGCAATATCCGCAGTTTTTACCCAACTTGCTGACAAAAGCAAAACCTGCAATTTCAAAGACCATTCACTGAACGGGGATGAGGTTATTTGTTTGCAGAGGGTTTGGTTTGGTATTGTCAAAATGATCAGTTTTGGTGAAATTCTGGTGCAAATACGAATAGAATTGCTTGGAAGCGGTGCGATGATGTAACATTTCTTAACACAATAAAAAACTTCAGAAAAGACGGATCTTCCATGAGAATCATCTCAAAATTGATACGGTCATTGCTCTGCCGCCAGTTTGATTTGGCCGTCAGTTTCGTTCTCAGATTCCTGTTCAATACACTTCTTTCCGGGGTCTTATCAGTCAGCACGAGAAACGAACACTTTTTTTCGCGACTTCACTCCCGCCCCTATAGAACTCATTCTGTCAATACGTATGTTGTGATGAGGTCGTGGACCATGTAGTGTCACGGGCGACAATCTGAAACTGGTGCAAGATTACTGATGTCACCATTCGGAGGAAAACCTCCCGTTTCGCTGAGGACACAAGTGCCTAGATTTCTCGTCAACTCCGTCGAATTATCCCTTCATACAACTGTCTCTCACAAATCCCTCGCTCTCATCGGCTGCAATCCTGATGAACGCATTTAACTCTCGGGGAGAATCCCGCTTCTTTTGATGCACCCTCTATTCTTGGATGACAACCAAGTTCAAAACCGTTACGCGGAGTTTTCAGTAGGTGAATGAGGTCTTCCTGAGCGCACTAACCGGCACGATTGACTTTGCATTACAAGAATAGTAACTAAGACAGCCCGAAGATTCATTAAACTGTGCGCTGCAATGCGCTTCAGCGGCAACAGTGGAAGCAAGCTGGATAGGCACGTAGAAGATGCCTGCATCTAGACGTGTGTGTTTCAGTTTCACAAATAAGGTAGGAAAAGTTTAGGGTAACGATCAGAGTGAAGTGAAGAAAATTCAAAGAGGATGGGTTTACTACCAAAGTTTTGCGTATTCATCCGGAGCTAGGTTAGTATAACGCCGCCGCATTCTGAACATAGGCTGATCATGACCCCACGGTGCTAATGCTTTATGTCTCATTCACAGATTAATCCACTAAAAATCATAGGCTGTATTCTCCCTTCAAGGTCACATTGGTGCCGAAGATGTAAGTCTGCACGGCAAGGACAGGTTCGTCGTACATTTACACGGTTGAATAGGTTGTATTCCCAGTCATGTGACTCCGCTGTTTTGACAGAATAACAACCAGTAGTTTGAGTTAGTTTGCTATGATGCTGGTGCTTAGGGTCAGATTGAAGCTCCGCGAACCAGTTGACGAATATTCAGCAGTACAGATGTTGCGGTTGTTATTAGACTGCTCGAACTTATCAGATGTATGAGTAATTGTAAGTGATACGTCGGAGTGAACCAGAATGTGATCAAGTCTTCCGATTCTCAAGGTTGTCTTTACTCGAACGTCCTGTATAGGGAAAACAGTGGTGCATATCCATGAATATATTTGATCATCCCACTAGTACAATAAAACATCATGGGATGGTTGACATTTTATTCTGAATCCAAGTCAGTTGTGATGTCACGCGCACCAGAATTGAAGGTATGCATGCACCGTTGTCAGTACAAACCCTAGACACTGTGCCAAACACAGTTGGGTTCTGTGGATAATTTCTCACGAATCCGGCTCCACTGTCGCCCTGAAATTATAAGTAGGAATGCATTTCGTGTACACAAGTTTAGACTGCATCATACAACGAAAAAGCAGTTAATTCGTTTACTCAAATGGAAGAAAATATAGAGCTTTAACTGTAGGGAAATCTTGTAATCTAATCATTCATCTCAGTTTTACATCTCCAATCACCAGCCATCTGCAGTCATTTGTCAATCATCCACGTTTAGCTGCTATTCATTTGTTCATTGAAAAGAATCTGTTATATAAACGGGTATGCAACCCACCGAAAATAGCGGAAACAAATCCGCCCGATTCATTGTCTCAGTGTCATCATCATCATC
>NW_008752047.1:92074-92838 GCF_000715545.1 Opisthorchis viverrini | reverse complement strand
CCCTAGACACTGTGCCAAACACAGTTGGGTTCTGTGGATAATTTCTCACGAATCCGGCTCCACTGTCGCCATGGAATTACGAGTAAGAATGCATTTTGTGTATACAAGTTTAGACTGCATCATACAACGAAAAAGCAGTTAATTCGTTTGCTTAAATGAAAGAAAACAAACAGCTTTAACTGTAGGGAAGTCTTGTGATCTCATCGTTCTTCTTAGCTTTACATCTCTAATCGCCAGCCATCTGCAGTCATCTGACCATCATCCCCGTTTATCTGCTATTCATTTGTTCATTGAAAATAATCTGCTATATAAATGGTTATGCAACCCCACCGAAAATAGCGGAAACCAATCCGTTTGATTCAGTGTCTCAGTGTGTATGAACATTTATTTGATTATGAGATGCTTGCAAGACCGAAGCCGAAAGTTCACTGGGAAAATTGCAATGCCCAGGATTAGGATACATTGCCCTAGAACAACAGCACACAGTGAACTTTTTCAAAACACCGAAAGTTTTGTGCCCATTTGTAGTCGTGCACATTTGTATTAGCTCTCTTATAAACAGAGTAAAGTAACCGACAATGTGCTATTCCAGTGCCACAACTGGAATGAGCTCGGTGTCGTCTATGCTGTCAAGATATTTTCAGAAACACGATTAGTAAATACAAGGACTTTGGGACATTAGGTTGCCACTTGGATTGGCAAAACACACCGGGTCGGCTATTTGGATGATCTGACTAGAACTTGTAACCCGAGTTTTGTGTACA
>NW_008752047.1:83919-90345 GCF_000715545.1 Opisthorchis viverrini | reverse complement strand
GTGTGATTAAGCTCCTCATTCGAAACTGATGAAATATTATGCTCTGTACATGAGTACCGCGAAAATTATTACGGTAATTCGAAAGCATCCTTGAATTCGACCAAAAGTGATGTTGTTCTCCGGATTGCTTGCGCAGCATTCTCTCCTACATATCAATTTCGGAATCGCCCTGCTGGGGCTATACGTGTGGGCAGCGGATCTGCATGGTGACATGCCCAAGGAGAGCTGACAAGAAGAAATTCGAACAAGAGGGCGTGTGTAAATATCACTGACGGAAGTTTATTTGCGTAAAACAATGATTCAACTCGCTAAACAAAAATCCTGGCGACTGACTGGTTCACGCGCTGAACCACATAATCCATTACGGCCTCTCTCACTCCGAGTCATCCTGTTATGCGCGGTCCATTGTTGGAGGTTTTCTAACCCGAAAGCCCATGTCCAGTATGTTCACACTATCAGCTCGAATTTATCTTCACCTTGTAGCAATTTTCTTTTTATTCCAGTACCCAGGGTAGCTGACACGTCAGCTTCTTATTTCAAGTTTGATGAATTTCGCATATAAATTACAAAGTACCCCGCTAGCTACAAATGACAACCACAAAATTCCCGTGTTTTTTAGAATTTCTTCGTCCAACAGAACAAATAATGCATGTGCTTGGTTTCAACTTTGCAAGATTATTGAAGTGAGTAGTACTAAGACTTATCACCATTTACTCTCGCTAATTATTATTGCTTGAATTTAGTGAGTTGCTTTCACTTTCACCATTATATTTTGCACTTCCTGACCTAATCTCATTCGCAATACAATTTGTTTGAACAAATAGACTTGGGTCATCGAACGTTCGCAGAATAATGGCAATCCTATTTCCAAATTGCCTAAAATAGCTTCGGATGTTCACATTAAAAGGAGGTCATCGGGCACACACTTGATTACATGGAGGGTCGCTGAGGTGGTACACACCCGGGTTGATGGACTGAGTACACAGCAAGGAGGAAACATTGGCTTCATACCTGCCGATAACTTGGGGTTCCGCATTACCTAACACAACCCGAATGAGCTCTGCAATGACACATTGGAGGCTCACGTTTTACCTAACCGTAAATAAATCATGATTTGTTTGTTAGAAAACAAGAGATCTGGAAATCTCTGGAAGGCGCACGAATTGGACGCTAATTATTTCATTCTAAAATGAGCCTCTAATTAGAGCCAAATGTAAACTCAACAGTCAAATATTAGGAAAACCATCACGAAACCCAGAAGCCCAATGTCTTGACTCACGGTTTCCAGCAGTATAGTTTTCATGCGGGTAACACGTTGGCGAATGTGCCAATTGTATGTTCGGTGGAACTGCATTACTGTGGAAAATGAAGGAAGGGAGGTCAATTTTACTATGGCATGTCCCCACATCGCAAGTCAAATAACCTACATTAGCTGTGTTGCTATACTCAAGATTTTCACGTGACAAGAGACTTTAATGCAGTTTGTAGCTAAGGGGAATAGACGTTTACGGGGAATATTTAACATGGCATTGAAGTAGACACCAATAATCAGTGCAGCTCAGTTTGCTTATAGCTATTTTGCTGCCAAGGCGTTGTTCGACCTTCGTTGTCTGGTTTCTCACATCCATGTTGTCGTGCGAGTAAGGATCTCAGAGGCTGTTGGCTGAATCGATCACAGAATACGTAACCGAGGCGGTGCAGTTTATGGAATGTGATCAGCTCATGTATCATCGTTGAGTTATTTCTTCAAAAAATCTACCAGCGAACACCGAAATTTCTGATCCGCAGATAGCAGCAGACTGCGGCCAAGCTGTGAATGCATTTACGGTTGAGCACCAAGAGATATTAACTTCCTCAGCTTGTAGCATACATGGCAAATTAATGAAAGTTGCACCATTGTTATTTCGAGCCAGGACTGATACGAATATCCAGGAAGACAAATTCGTTCCCATCCTCAACCGGCCCATCCGCAAGAATGAGGTTCCAGTTTGATCTAAACCGGTCTGGAATCAACACTGGACAATGATCTGTGAAACTCTCACCAAATTGTGAGGTAGAATAACGTAGATTATTTACTATTCTTTGGATTACTATGCTAGAATATTAAGGAACAGGTTTGAATTCCACGTGCCCATCAACTATGAGCAAACTCCCTGGGAGCATTTCGGTCACACATGTAACAGAACCTCGGCTTCGGACATCCATGTTCATATTAACGACAAATTGGTAGAGAAGAGGTAGGAGAATGCCCTTTTTCAGAACAACGTATGATGCAGTGCATTAGCGAATAATCACGGGGATCAAATATACGGTCGAAGATACTTGGAAGGTGCAAATCACGACTGCAGTATGTTGGTGGCACATACTAATGACTTCAAATTGAACGTACGTGTAAGCAGTGATAGCATTAACCTACAAGGAAGTGGTTAGAAATAGAGACGATTAGCTTGGCATGACATAGCAGAGAACAAGATTTTTTCGTCTGCAACTAACTTACCGCAACATTTGGGTTGCCTGCTTCAACAACCGACCGAACAAGTTGACCATTCAATTTAGCACAGCAGTGAGCAGCCGTTAATATCCACTTGCTTGATATGATACTACCGGAACAAATAGTTGTGGACTGGTCACTCCACAAGAAGGTTAATTTCACTGCCCATGTGTAGGTGCCTTGGACTACGTTCGTACCACCAATTATGCGTTTGTCCACGTGTGCGACATCAACAAATGCCAGACCTGGAATGTTGCAAGCAAAGGACACCGCAAAGTTGAGCTGGACGCATGTTTTGTCCCAAAAGGAGAACGGTGAATACGGATTTCCCAAAGAACAATAGGAACTAGTAAGGGGAACTGGAACAGTGATCTTACCAGCGGTAAATAGTAGGACCAGCAGGTGAGGTATGTACTTCGGAAATCTGAAATAGATGGAAAAACTGGCCTATCATCTACCACGAGTACAACAAAAACATTTGAGAGGATCTTCATAGTTAGTTTAAGAGAGCTAGAACTCTACACCATACTCAGTAATGCATAGGAAAATGTCCAATTCTCGTGATATAGTAGCACAAGGGAAGAACTCAAACACGTGTAGCTTACATTTGAGGATACATCGCTTTTTCCTCCACAAGTAGCAGATGGCTTTTCAAATTCCGTGCTCCTTATATATCCTTCCTTCTGCGAGAGCCATCATTCCATGGCTCCTTTTGACCACGTACAACAGGTCAACATGACCTACAAGTTGGTTGTGCGAAGTTCAACAATATGGTGTTTCCCTTTCGTCTGAGGACACAGTAAACATCGTGTTTGAACAGTCAATTAGCTGAAAACATGTTCTTCAGTTTTGTTTACTCTCGTTCTGATCAACTTTGTAATGTAATCATGGCGGGCAATTATCTACCACAGTACTCTGGATGTATTGCTGGTGTGGCTGGTCTATTTGTAACTTTGTTCTTCTCCAGCTATTCACCAAGATAGCCACGCTGGCAATGCACGCTCAAATACATTGTCAATTATGTGAAACACGATTAATTATAGATATCCTTCGATGATAAATTCAATCACCATTCGGCTCTATTTTAGTTGAGTCAACGACAATACTACTGAGTGTATAATCGGTCTCGATAAATATATTGGTGGTTTCAAATGAAATTCGGAATAATTGCCGTTTCTCGACTTGGATGAGAGAAATAATAAGTTCATCGTATCTCCAAAAGCGCACGGAGTTATAAGTAGGTATTTCAGAAACGTAGAAAGTCTGGTTAAAATTCGCCTTGGCCAAATGCCTTTTTGTAAATGCCTAGATTGGAACCGTACAGAGGAACATGGTGTCGTGTCCACTTTCCTTGCATTAAAGAGGCATTAAGATACCCAATAATCACCAGTTGACAAGATATATGACTGAAGCACAGAAGAATAGTCTGCAACTGAATCAGGGCGTGTTGCAAAACCAGAAATTACAAGTTCGAAGTAGTTACTAATGAGTAAATATAACGATGCATGTGATTTCCAGACCAAACCATTCTCAAAGAGGAAAGAGAAACGGAAGGACCGCAAATAAGTCGAGTAAGCATTCGGCAACTTCTGGTCGAATGGTGTCACTCACCACAAACAGCGTTGACCATCAAAGACAACAACATCATTGACATAATCCCGACAACCAAAATCACACCCACCCAACAGCGCACTGAAGATGACTCCTCGAGACGAGACGTTTACAATCTCGGCAAACATATCACCACCTACCTGATCAACTACTGACATAATTAACTTCTCATGAGGCTACTGAAAATTCTTCAACAGCTCAAGACCGATTTCGCCCATCTTGAGGCTCATCCGATAGGCGCAGTCTCTGATTTTCCGTCCACCATATGTTCTACTTGAACCAAAATCCCACGAAATTAACGAAACACATCCATTTACAAATGAGTGTAGTTCGCTGATGACAGCATCATGTTTGACATTGATGCTCCACTGTCGTACAACCACAACGCTTAAATTCTGCAAGGACTTCGCGATCTAGTCTGTCTGATGGGTGATTAGTGAACGCACATCCATATTGACCGTGCTTCGACGAACTAACTGAACGCCGAATATCGACGATCGTTGTTCTGTGACGTGCCTGAACACTCATCGGCCATTGCTGAATTGGTTGATTGCTTGAGCGTTCTATCGGGTATTGGCATTATTGGTGGACGTTTAACGGCTTGCCTACTTTCATTTGGTGTGGTTTGAATGTCTCGGTAGCTGTCGAGGATTTTTGATCATGGAATCTGACCGGAATCTGACCGGCCTGACATTGTTCCACTAGTCAATATTCACCAAGTTTGCCTGGCAATTTCCAGATACAGCTCCGTATCGATGAATAGTCTGCAC
Organism: Opisthorchis viverrini; assembly: GCF_000715545.1. NCBI lineage: Eukaryota > Metazoa > Platyhelminthes > Trematoda > Opisthorchiida > Opisthorchiidae > Opisthorchis > Opisthorchis viverrini. The sequence goes on along the minus strand of NW_008752047.1, from coordinate 85,473 downwards.
GGTCGGGTTAGCCAGTGTTTTCAAGCAATCTCAGTGTTGAGTCTACAAAACCTGGTCACATACTCGGTGCTGTGCAGTTCGTGATATTTTATCGGCTACATACATGTTTTGTCATGGGGGAAACTTCACTATTCCTGTGACGGTTGCCATTCGAAATTGTGGGACAGTTGCCATTCGAAATTGGCGGACAGTTCCCAAGTCCGTACAGCAACTGCAGCAATGAATCACTGGGTTGCGATAGCTCTGACAGGATGAACATTAATAATCTAAGATCTTGGATGAGTAATCCTCATCATAATGCACCAGGATAGACGTAGGAAATCACATCCACTTCAGGAAATCATTCGCGTTTGGGCTGTGATGTTGTCTGTTTCAAAGCTCCTCACCAGTCCGCAGCCGGTGGTGTCCCTATCAATTGTCCAATCAAGTCCCAATAAAGCCCGCGCGCCTGCTGTTAACTTGAAGATCCTCAACACACCCCCATGACTCAATGATAAGATAACGTTTCCACCCATGAGGGCTGCCGCTCAACCTTACATCCACACGTCTTCGAACAGGTGCCATGGCGGGACTGATTTTTATGCACTTGGATTCCAAGTGACAATCTCACGCCCTCTCATATAGACATGCGAATGATGCCACGGGTCAAAGCCAGTACCATCCAATGATTCTTGTTATGTTTGCTGATCTCGACAAGTTGATTACAAACGCCTCACTATTAATTTTGTTGACATCATCAGTGTGTTGTTAGAGTGCGGAGGGTAGCGGCGCAATGTTCGCAGGGAAGAAACCAGAGAGATCACACATACTCAAACACCACTCAAACACCAACCTGTTCACGAAAGCAGGCTTGGCCAAGCCAAGAAACCACGTGGTCACCGAGCAAACCAGCACAAAGGATAACAGGTCTACTCATCGAATCGCCTGATCGAAAAACCAATCGCGTTAAGAAGTCCGTCTACGCTAGCAGCACGTAAATTTACTCACAAGCACCAGTGCTCGACACACAACCACCGAATTTCCACCACGCTCTTCATCAACACACTGTTGATATCGACTCGATTATAGATGAGAAGCCTGCAATCTGATTGCCCGGGCGGAAGAACAAACCAGTAACCGTCTACATTACCTGAACCACCAATACTCCCCTCGGATGTGTGTCATCCGTTGATGAGCAGATGCTCACACCATGTTAATTAGACTCTTTTTATACTCTTCAGGTATTTTTATCATTGCCAGTAGCGGTGACCCACGGGTAAGTTTTTATTGATACCATTGTACGCAGCCATTGGAATCAAGCACGAAGTCTGCCAACGCCTGAATTATTTGATCCGATTGGGTGAAATTAGCCGCCTATCTTCTCGACTAGACCAATATCCACACCGACGTCAGTGGCCTGTGAGACCATTCAAGATGGTAGGTTTGGAAGTTCACTCGGACTGTTGCACATCCATGATGAGGACGACAAATGATCGCCCTGATCAGATACAAAGCGAGTTTCTGATTTCATACTCTGGTACTTCGCTGGTGGAACTATCATTCATGATATTAACC
>NW_008752047.1:71065-81417 GCF_000715545.1 Opisthorchis viverrini | reverse complement strand
CCTCAAACCGTCTCCACGGTTTCGGATATTTGGCCCAATTAGCGCTGCATCGTGAGAGTTTTTTTCGGATCTTAGACCTATCGAAGCCAGAGTTGAGGGACTACTGTGTGCCTGGTACACGGTTGTGGAGAGCCCAAAGCAGTGAAACACTCATTTTATTGCGCCTGCATTATTATTATTAGCAGTCTGCTAGATATTAAGACAACCAGCACACAAATGGATCAGATTAAGTACATCAGATAAATCATAAGCGTCGGTGTGATTTACCAAACGAGAAGTCCTGGTCCAAACTGAAACGTGATGGTGCAAAATTTCCTAACAGTTTCATATATTTTGCAGTTTAATACACACCTACTAATTATAGAAAATAAAAACAAACTTGCCGTGTTATAAGGAAGCCGCAATTAGCTTTGAAAAAACGTCATAGATATTTAGAACATCCATCAAATGTGCAACGAGTCTATAAGGACTTTACTTCTCTTGATACTATAATAATTAACGCCATCAAATACAACAACATAAAAGACGTGCACTACTCATACATGCACTACTCACTACAACATGCACTACTCATAAGTTTGCATCATGTTTGACATTGATGCCTCACTGTCGCATAACCGGCTAGCCACGCGGACACCATTCTGTAAGGGAGCCACATCAACAGCACTTAACTCTTCCTAGTCTCTTTGGCCCCCTTCGGACAATTCATGAGCTGTCCACATCACAGTTTGGCCCATTCTGAGGGAGGAATGCCAACACCACTCACCTTAGTGGACGTCAATTAGGCATGCGTAGCACATGGCTGAACCAAGGCAGTTTAAGTTGCCCCATACTTTCCGCGAATGAAGTAGCCACCGGACAACTAACTACCCGTTTCCTAAATATCTCGAATTCGTTACGAAATCGTTAACGCCTTCCGACACCAGAAAGGCTTTCGGTCACAAACCTAAATACACTTTAACGCTGTTTGTAGAAGTCATGTCTTGCAACCATACGGCAATGTAGCTCATACTGTAACCAAGCATTCGTGACCTATGAGACCCAGTGACATAACAGTTTGACATCACGAATGTCGAAGAGTAGCAAAGGGGGTTGGAGTGTTTGAGATTCGTGCGCCAACTTCACCAAGCACACCTGTATCAGAGCTAATGCAACCACCGGCTTGTCTTAAATCCCCTACCAACTGCAGTGCTTCTTGTTGAATTCCAAGGGGGATGCTCAGAGTCTGAATGTTCTTAAATATGAGTTAGCAGACTGAAGGTCCAGGGGATACGCCGGCAAACGGTATGATTTTTTGCAGATTCTTCTCTCCCATTCTCATTGTGTACAAAGAAATTCCCAGCTTTGTCGTTTCGGTCCTAGGACTAGACCACCTCTCTTGGTTTTGAGCTGAACGTTAACCGCCCTTTGACCCTGTCACCGCATGTGTTGTTTAAACCAATTTGTGGTTTTTGCTATCCTCTTACCGGGTTGCCTTTAATTGGTGTGGACTTTGGGGTCCCGACGGGAATTAGGCGTTCCTGAACCGGTGTATACAAGCCGGCCTAATCACACGATTTGGTATTTGTATAATTCTATTATTCTATTGTAGTATTCGTAGTACCGCATTTGTTGATGAACCTCTATTTGAACGGTTCGACTTTTGAGGTTTGTGCGTAAATCAACGTGGCCCAGCTGATTGCTGGGTACAGTGTTTGGTTTCGTATCTTGCATTGTGCTCCACATTCTTGTTTAAGTTAGAAGATGGCACTGTCTGTGCTCACCCTATCTACAAGTCTCCCAACAAAACCTCCCAGGTATTGGAGAACTTCCTGTGTTCGCACCCTTATTGCATCGACGACGAATTTAAATAGGAAAGGAGGGAGTGGATATTCCTGTCGGACACCACTTTTTGTTAAGAATCTTCTAGAGAGCTCTCCATACAATCCCAAATGCACACTCTCATGGTGTGAATAAGGGCGCCGGATTATTTTGACAAAATTCTGAGGTAACTGTGGTTGACAATACTGACCGACTACAAGAATCGAACGCGTCCATGAAGCCAAGCTACACACAATATTGTGGATCGGATGTACATGTGGCGTTGCCCAAACACCTGACGGAGACTGAATATGTGGTCGATGCAGCCTCTACCCGGTCGAAATCCCACTTGATGCTTGCCGGTCAAGGATTCGCGCGCCGCCGTTAAACTAGTAAACAGTGACCTCCACGGCTTGGGTTCTCGCCTCGGACAAGGTGGCAAACACTGTTTCCCAACTTCTACAGATCAGGGTGACAATTACCATGGAAATTTTATGTATGACAATCCGTCGCCGTCTCAGTAAACTACAAGTGGAACTACAAGGGGAATTCTTACGTAAGATCACTGTCTATCCGTCGAATGCTTCAGGGCGTTTGTTTCTCACTGACTAACATACATTAATTTAAGACCTCACTTTGAATGAACACGAGGAAATATCCACAGTGTGTCGGACAACATAAAAAGAACTGGCCTTGCTAGCAAAACAGCAAGACGATAGCTATGAGTGTTGGTGCTACGTTCTGTTGGTCGCGATTTACTTCTAAACCGAAAAGTTGGCAGTTTCTAACGCATTAATATCGCGCCAGCTTGACGAAAGGATGAAGTAATAGAACGCCATCTTAACAACGCATGTGAATTTGGAGTATATTCAAATTTGCCGTGTATTTCTTCCACTGAATCAAATGAGGCGAAACGCTGTGGTGGAGGTGCTTACACTCCACGGGCTTAGCTTGTTCGGACTAACCTGTGCAAATAGCGAGAACAAACAGGTGTTCAGAAGTACATGATAATTGAGAGATTCATTTGCGTCTCCCAATCAGTAACAAAATTGTTATGCGACCCTGTTTGGTTTCAACTTGTTTTTTGTTTGCTTAAGGGACTGGACACTGAGAGAAAATAAACCATCTGAGAAAACAAGTGGAGAGCTAAATTTTTCGCACACAAACTTTAATTCATCTTGATCCAGTGTGCATGAATGCTTACGATGCCGATGCCGGCCGATACAGGCCGATTTAGTATCGATTTAGTTTAAGACGATGCCGTCGTCCAGGTTAAATTGCATTTGGACGAACCATTTGTGATGTTGCTGGGTGACCAATGTGATTCTCGCTATTCTGGTGTACAAAACGCCAAACTTTCTCTGCAATCACACACATCCGTATTGATTATCTGATAAACAAAGGAGGGATCCATCAACACACCATTCCCGTATGCCACAAATAGATTGAGCTCGGTGTGGACTACGCTGTCAAGATGTTTACTTAAACAGAGTGATTAAATGGAAGGACATAAGGGCATTTAGTTGGGAGAATACGCCGCGTGAGTTATATAGATGATCAGGCTAGTACTCATAAAATGAGTTTTGGTGCACACAAAGTTAACCAGCATCGCATGTCTTGTTAGGCCGTCGTTGACTCAAATTTTGTAAGTAGGATTGCTAAACCCGGATGAGCAATCCAAAGTTACGTCATGTGAAAGCCAAACCAGACATCTGAGTCTGGAGCGGAACTCACGAGAGAGCTCTGCCGCATGACATGTGTCGTCAAATTCCTAATTCAAAATTGAGAAAATATTATGCTGTTTTACATGAGTAACGCGATATTAATTTCGGAATTGCACCGCTTTGGGAATAGTTGTGGACAGCTAATACCGCGATATTAATTTCGGTAAGCAAAAAGTATCCTTCGTATGGAACGAAAGTAATGTTGTTCTCAGGATTTTTTTAGAGGCCACCGCTTTGGGAATAGTTGTGGACAGCTNTACGGAATTGCACCGCTTTGGGAATAGTTGTGGACAGCTGCCCTACATGGTGACGTACCTAAGCAAGGCTCAAAAGAAGAAATATGGACAGGAGAGCGTTTATGATTAACTGGGTAGCACTGATCAAAGTTTATTTCTGTCATATGCGGCCCATGGTGATAGATTCTTTGAAGCTGTCCGAGCCGAAATTTCATCTCTAGCGTACCTTACATTTTTCGTCATCCCGTGTAGCAAGTCTCCTTTTACCCCATTAGCTATATAAGCTGAAACACCCGGCCTCTTATTGCGACTTCGATCAAAAATGAACAAGCGCGGCTGCATCACGGTTGGAAATTACGGAGTCTGTCAATGGCCACAAATTTCAGGAAAAAATCCCATATATCGTTTAGAATTTCTTCGTTCGACACAAGAATCAATGTGTATGCTTGGTTTCATCTCCGTCGTCAATCTTCTCTCGATTTTCTCTCGCTAATTAGCATCGCCTGAATCTAGTGATTTAAATTCACTTTCACCATTTTATTGTGCACTGTGTCTGGGGATCTGAAATCTGGTATCATTTGCGGAACAAATTTTGTACAAATAGATTTGGATCATCGTTTCTTCACAAAACAATGGTACCCCATCTCCCAAATGACCCTTCTCTCGATTTTCTCTCGCTAATTAGCATCGCCTGAGTCTAGTGATTTAAATTCACTCTCACCATTTTATTGTGCACTGTGTCTGGGGATCTGAAATCTGGTATCATTTGCGGAACAAATTTTGTACAAATAGATTTGGATCATCGTTTCTTCACAAAACAATGGTAACCCCATCTCCAAATGACCTACTGTCGCCATGGATGTTCACATTCAAACACGTTCGACGACACACACTATTACTTGGAGGGTCACTCACATCATACACTCCCCGGATTCCTGGACTGAGTACACAAACAGGAGGAAGCGTTGGCATTATCCATGGCGTTACTTCGCGGATCCGCATCACCTAACCAAACCCGTATGAGCTCTACGATGGCACAGTTGAGGCTGATGTGTTATCTGATCGTAAATAAATCAAACTTGTTTGTCACAAACCAAGTGAGTGGGGAATCTTCGAAAAACACACAAATTTGATACCAACTACTGCATCCTAAAACTGGCCTCTGATCAGAGCAAAATGTAACAAGTATCTCGGTTCAACCTGCAAATACTACCGTTCCATATCAGGCTTTCTAAAGGTTTGTCGTAACTCAGCAATACCCTATGTGGCTTAAAACATGGTTTGCGGCTGTGCAACCTACTCTGGTCTACCTATTCAAAGAATGCTTCATAGCCACGGTGTGATTAATCCCAATCCCCCACCACACACCTCCAAATGTCGAATATTAGTAAAAGGCTCACGCGGCCAATTAGCTTCATTTCTCCACTCACTATTATTAACAGTATAGTTTTCATGCGGATAACACGTTGGCGAATGGGCCACTGGAATGTTCGATGAAACTGCATTACTGTGGAAAATGAGTGCAGGCACACTCACGGCGTGATCCTGCACAGAAATTCCATCTATTTGGAAAAATTTTAGTGCATCTGTACACAAGCGGAGTACCCTTTAATAGGAAATATTTAACAATTACATCTGAGCGCGTGCCTAGTCGATATTGATGTGTCCTGTCTCGAGGTTTACATCCAAGTGCACAACACTACCCAGTGCAGCTCAGTTTGCTAGTAACGACTTTGCCGACAATGCATTGCTTGGCATCTTCCTCCTTGTCGCACACATGCATGTGGTTGTGCGGGGGAAAGATGTGATGTGTATGCATTACCACTGAAACTGAGCTGTGGAAGCAGAGGTAGGCTAGTTTGTCTACTTGATCGCATCTTGATAGCTTCGATTCCATCCAACAGTTTGTTGGATTTCCGTTATTCCGAATGCCAGTTAATATTCCGGCAACTGTCGCTGATTGAAGTGTTGGTAAATGTGCTTTCATCACTTACATGAGTTTTATTTCACATCATCCGTTTGCGGCAAGTCATTTCATTGCATGGATAGTTCACTTGACTAGATTGCGGAATTTTTCTGCGCAACAAGGCCACACCGCTTTGAATCAAACTACGCATAGTAGTCCAGCATGCAGACAACGTTTCGTCGATGCATTACGGGAGGTTGAGCTGGAAGTCATATGAAAGGTGACATACTGGGCATTCATGTGTGCACTGAACACTCAACGAATGCAGTTGCCCCAGCCGTAAAAGATAATCTTGGGTACATAATGAGAACGTCACAGTACCACATTCTGGAATCCTAAACCGTTTAACCTGATAAGGGATATTACACAGCTTAAGTGGCATTTGGTCCACAATATCCTAAAGTTCCAACTAGACTGCTGACGCACAAACTGAAACTGCGATTGCATAGATCATTCATTGGACGAGGCTGAGGCTTCATATTTGAAGAAGGTTCAGGATTGCTACTGGAAATACCCCACGCAAAGAAGTTTCTAATTTAATTTCTTCTCGTATATATATATATATATGTACTAATATGCTAAGACAGCATACAACTCATCACAATCATCTACATCCCAACTTGTCTCGAATGTCATCTGATTATTCTGCACGATCTGTCGTAATGTTCACGTGTAGCTGAGTAGGTAGTTTTGAAAAAACCAAAACAAATGACTAGCCAAATAACAAATGGATTATAAATTCCTTCCATTAAACTGTCGCTCACAGATCGTTCACTCTCATCGGTTGTACTACTGACGACCGCCTTCAAAGCCAGTTGGGAACCCTGATAATTGAAATGCACCCTGAATTCTTCATTGCAACCAACCTCAAAGCGGCCACGCTGAATATTCACTAAGCTGATTAGGTGTTCTAAAGCACACAAACCGGCACGATTGACTTTAAATTACAAGAGTAATTACTAAGACGGCCAGGAGAATGAATTCACTTTGCGATGTGGTGCGCATCAGCGAAAAGTGGCACCAATCTAGGAGGGCACGTGGAAAATTCATGCATCTGAGGTTGTCTCGTAGATACCGAAATCTGACTCCTAACGAATGCTTTTCTGATATGGGTTCTGGGTTAACTTTTGGCTTACATCATCATATTTGTCTAAGAACGTCTACTGCTGTGTATTCCACAAAGAATTTGGGGATGAGAATCAACTCACAAATCCGAGAAGTTCAAGCCATTTAAATAAATGGGGTTGAATGGGCTTGACATGTGGTTCAAGTAAACCGTACACCCTTCACACAACATTTATTCTACAGATTAGTTTTTGGTGGTTTGAAAATGCTGCCCCCGATTATATCCTGCTCATCATTTCAGTTTATGTATGGACTCATTGGCAGATGGCATGTTTGGAGAGCGGCTTACGTTCAGGTCCAATACGAGAAAGGCGGTATAGAGGCAAATCGGTTCATGACCTTGCCCAACATGACAAGCGTCTGCACACAAGCCTTCCAACTGCGGCTGCTACATTCACAGCACAAAATTTCTGATACATAACAGCTGGAACATGCGGCGTGCACATGTAACAGTTCCGACTCAGGGTAGTGTCTAATCTAATAATGTCAATGATTGTGGACTATGGGGAATGAAGTGGTGCTTGTGGGATCGGGACAAATCACCATTTTGCAGCTTTCCTTCGACAATCATCAGTCTTTCAAATAGACTGGAATGAGTTTACATGACGTGTGAACCAAGTGCAGTCCTTTGAACATCTGTCCCATTTACCTGTTAGTCAATAAAACCGGTCCGTTATTTAAATGGCTGTGCAACCCCACGTAAACCAGTCAAAACGAATTAGTTTGCTACATTGTCTCACTGTGAATGCTCATGCACGTGATCATAACATGCTTGAAAGACCAGACTTCAAGCCCCCTGGAGAATTCTCAACTTCCAAGTCTTTCGTGATTCCTGTGCTGTTTTTAGGTGCTAATATTCTGCGAAAAACCACCGAAATTCCACTCATCCGCATTGCTTTACAGCCATAATACCTCCTATCCATCTATCTCCACATCACAACCACATACAGGGGTCTGTAATTTGCCAGTTGAGTGACCTCCGTTTTAGGTAATGGATCTACAAAATGTAATGCAACCTAAACTACGTATCACACGTTTTTGTCTGAACAATCGTAGGTCATACAGTTTTAAACCAATACTGTAAAGAGAAGGACAGTGAAAGCATTTTTCTTAACCAATGTGACTCTCGCTATACTGGTGTACGAAGCACACTGGTGAGCGAGACCAAAGCAATAGGTATTTGGACGCTAGTTATCAAGCCAGTGGAAACACGCAATCAGGATTTGGATACTTTGGTTTATGCTAAGGTCACGCAACGACCTCGTCTAAAGGACCAAATAGTCTTTGATCTCTTGTGATCACACACATTGATATTAGGTTTCCGATAAACAGCGATTAAGTGGAAGGATTTTGGGGCATTAATTTAGCACAAGAATTGGGAAAATATGCACACAAAGATAACCAAATAAACAGTTGCGATAAAGTCATCCGCATCGCAAGTCTTGTTAGTTCGTCGTCGATGCAAAAGTTTTAATTAGGACTGTATGCTCCGTGGAGTTGAGAACACTTTTGCTGTGTCACAACTCTAAATGTCGCTAACTGACCGATGGTTGGGTCGATGTCTGGATGCAAGAAGATTCCAAATCCAACAACAGCACCCGTTTCATTCAACTGCGGCAGCGTGGAATTTTGTGTGGTGGGGAGATTTACGATGCTGATGATCGGTCGCGTGAGATTCAATGGTGTGGATAATTTGAAAAGGGCGATATCATATGCGTCTGTGTGAGATGAAAATGTAATGCGAATTGATGCACACAAGCAGAATGAGTGAAGCAACAAAACAACGTGCACCAGATCTAGTGCCCGAGGTGTAAACCTGCGTGATATTGATCAGAAGAAAATACAATCTTGCGTATCGATGATATATCGTAAACACATTGAGGCCTACTAGTCCCTGGACGAGCAATCCAAAGTTATGCAATGAGATCCAAACGGGACATCTGAGTCAGGAGCAGCACTCGCAAGAGAGCCCTGACGCATGACGTGTCTGATCAAATTTCTCATTCGAATGTGATGAAGCATGAATACCACGAGAGCCATTTCGGCAAACACAAATCACCATTTATATAAACAGAAGTAATGTTTATCTCCTGATGAATCAGACAATGCTGTCTTCCACGTGTCAAGCCTTAAATAATGACATCTAAATAAGAGGAAGGAGAAATTCCAACGGGAAAAATTACCGATGAGGTTTCAGCTGGGTTCCAGGTGAGTATCCCATCAAAACCAAAATAATGTGTAAACTAGTTTACTTCGCCAACACTGAGGAAGTTCACTTGCGTAAAGCAGTAGTGCACAGATTTATAAATTGAAAGTTCTCGCGACTGACTGGCTCGCGTTGTGACCAATTCTCATTCCCATTGCACCCCGCTAAAAGTCGAATATTATTACTAAATTACCATTAGTAAATGTTTCACGAGACCAATTCGCCCCATTTCTACACTCACCGTTATTAGTAGTATAGTTTTCGTGCGGATAACACGTTGGCGAATGCGACACTTGTATGTTCAGTGGAACTGCATTACTGTGGAAAATGAACAAAGGGAGTACAATTTTACTATGTCTTGTCCCCAGAAGACAGGCCAGATAACCCACATCCACTGCGTGTTTTTGCACAGAAATGTAGCGACGAAAGCGTTGGCGCCGTTTTGGGTAAGAGGAATCAACATCAATTGTAAACATTTCACAGAGCGTTGATTACAATTACACTGAGAACGATGTTCATTACATCATCATTCACCTTCACCTCTAAACCGCGTACATGTTTCACAGTTGTTATATGCCACACTGTCGCTCATTCATGATGTAACAAGACATGGGCGGATAACCACACACAGAGTGCAGCGGCTGGGGTAACTATGAACTTTTCCTGGGGAGATGTGAATGGGAATCTATGAACTGAAGGCAAAAACTTGGATGCGTGCGCCAATGAGTATGCAGTCTTGTATCAGCACTCGACACTGCGCCGTCAAGCGCCCACCAACCAGTGAGATAGGATTACTTAGATTATTTAATATGGTCTGCATTACGATGGTGGAAGTCCCGGGATCAGGTTTGTCCTCTGGGAGCTCAACAACCTTCAGCAAAATCCTCGGGAGCATTTCGACAACACAGGCCTCAGGCACAACGACTGAGACGTCCATGGTCATACCAATGAAAAATATGAAGGAAATAGGTAGGAGAGGGGACTACTTTAGAACAACTTATGATGCTGTGCATCAGTGAATAATCACGGGAAGGGACTATTTCTGAACAACGTATGATGCTGTGTATCAGTGAATAATCACGGGAATCAAGTATACGGTCAAACATACTCGCAAGGTGCAATCATGACTGAGGCTTACCGGTAGCACATAGGAATGAGTACAAGGTAAGCAGTAAGAGCATTAACCTTCAAGCATTAACCTACAAGGAGTTGGTTAGAAATAGAGACGATTAGCTCGGAATAGCACAACGATGAACGAGACCCTGCACACAACCAACTTACCGCAATATTCGATT
>NW_008752047.1:60473-66873 GCF_000715545.1 Opisthorchis viverrini | reverse complement strand
TACAATTTTGCTATGTCTTGTCCCCAGAAGACAGGCCAGATAACCCACATCCACTGCGTGTTTTTGCACAGAAATGTAGCGACGAAAGCGTTGGCGCCGTTTTGGGTAAGAGGAATCAACATCAATTGTAAACATTTCACAGGGCGTTGATTACAATTACACTGAGAACGATGTTCATTACATCATCATTCACCTTCACCTCTAAACCGCGTACATGTTTCACAGTTGTTATATGCCACACTGTCGCTCATTCATGATGTAACAAGACATGGGCGGATAACCACACACAGAGTGCAGCGGCTGGGGTAACTATGAACTTTTCCTGGGGAGATGTGAATGGGAATCTATGAACTGAAGGCAAAAACTTGGATGCGTGCGCCAATGAGTATGCAGTCTTGTATCAGCACTCGACACTGCGCCGTCAAGCGCCCACCAACCAGTGAGATAGGATTACTTAGATTATTTAATATGGTCTGCATTACGATGGTGGAAGTCCCGGGATCAGGTTTGTCCTCTGGGAGCTCAACAACCTTCAGCAAAATCCTCGGGAGCATTTCGACAACACAGGCCTCAGGCACAACGACTGAGACGTCCATGGTCATACCAATGAAAAATATGAAGGAAATAGGTAGGAGAGGGGACTACTTTAGAACAACTTATGATGCTGTGCATCAGTGAATAATCACGGGAATCTCAAATTATGCAATCAACGCATTGAAAATCAAGGTTATGCCAAAGATCACTATATATTGCTTTGTGCTTTTTTCGATAAGGCTCTTACTTTGCTGAGGGCACTAATTATGCACACATAACGATGAACGAGACCCTGCACACAACCAACTTACCGCAATATTCGATTGCCTGCTTCAACGACCGAACGAACAATATGAAGGGGCGGATCAACACAACAGTGAGCAGCCGTCCACTCAGGGGACACTTCGAATTGTGACGAATCGCTCACCGACGTTTGATATGGAGATACTCTACTCCATTGCATTGCTTACATGCAGTATGCAAGATGTCGCAGGATATTTATGTCTACAAGCAGTGTTCAGTGGGCCCCGCTTCAGCGCTTCACCGTTAATCGCGCCGAAATAATTGCCGCATAACTGATAATAACTGGTCGGCGAATGTGGTTTCGCCACTGCGTTTCCCTCTGGTTCTCCCTGTTAGTTTCCATCAATGTGTCACTTCATCCATAGAAACAAATGAACATAAAATACGCTCCACTGCAGGTAGAAGCACTTGCTCTGATGGACATCAATGAGTGAGGGATAATGGACCGAAGTTTTTCGAAACAAAGTGCCCGGTCCACTCGGTCGGTAGAGTAAACTAATGAACCGATGAACTGACCGGTCATAAACATTGATATATCTTTATTATTCTTGTGCAAGTTAACTTAATGGCTGACGACTATACAATTTCTGTTTGATATGCCGCCCGCTCACTGAAGACAAATTCGAATTGCAAATCTGCCTGAGGGTTTAGACGCCTCTCAGGTCTCCTATAACTGACTAAATTTGCGCCGTATGTCGTAGCTATCCACGCCATTACTGAGATGTTATGTGGTGGCGCAATCCACTTTTCTAAAATTAAGCTGAAACAGCACAGCAAATGTGCCACAGTGTAAAGATAATCAGTGTGGATGCGGTTTGAAGGAACTGTGTCAGGACCGGGTCACTCCGACCTGATATATAGATATTGCGTTGATAACATCACCAGGTTGCACAGAGGCTAGAAATCTACGATTGGTCACCCACTTTCTGCATACATTACACTATATTCCCAACATCTAACATGTAAGGCGAGCATGTTACCAGTACTCCACTAGCTCACGCTAGACCCACCTAAATTATCACGTCTGAACACGCAAACGTGGAGCCAACAAATCTCACAATCGCCCGCAACAACTAGAGCTTTACTGGACATAGGTTATTCAGCCATATATTTCCGTTGTCGTGTGATGCTTTCCGGACTCATTATATCAAGAGTAAAAAGTAATAGTATGTTAAATTGAAAACTGGATGTCCATGGCCACTTCTTCACCGAACGCTCTTTTACCACTGAACGAAGTAGTATTGACCTTAACCTTCATAGTCTCAATTAGCGTAAGTAGACGACGAGGATTTTTGACCCAAGTTCAAAATGGCCCACACCTCCTATGGGTGTTTACTTTGACGGATCTCCCAATAAGAGTCAACAACTACCGAGGAGTGACGACAGCTGAAGTGTACTCGTGCATAGGGTTCTTCCTACGCTACTTTTGCATGAAAAATCATGAAGTCACACAAACTGACACAATTGGCAAAATGTCGCTTTGAAATGGAAGACCGCGGGTTAATATTCATCGACTGCGCACTTTCGTATCATTCTGTTCACCTGATTTCTCACTTCAATTCCCACCCAATGTTCCATCCGGCACTCCTGTAAAGTTCGACAGAACCAGGATGAAATATTCTATACGGATTAGCCTGCCGGCCACAGTTTGCGTGGATCCCGAATTGTCGCTCCGCGGCTGTTTAAATATATCCTGTAGAAAACTTAGTTTATAAGATGGGTAAGAAAACGTGCAGAGTTCTGTTACAAGCTGTAAACCGGCTTCAGCATGGTGACGATTTGATCAGTTCCAGCGGTGCTCATTAAGTAGTGGTTTGGGTAATAATAATATAATATAAATGATAGATATATTATATATATAATATATTTCCGAGCGAAGTAACATTAAAATTTCCAAATTCATCTGAGTCTGTGGAATATTTCATGGCAAAAACAAAAAATAAACCATTTATTATATGAATAAACCGACTCGCTCTGTCGAAATGAAAGTGTTATACCTGTGCAGTCCAGTTGCCCGAGATCGGCCAGCTAGAACGGCGATTCCCTATACTTCATTTGCACTTTCATTGATTCTCCGTTCAAGCGATGAAAGTCGCTCTCTTGAGTTTCATCTTTATCAATCTGATGATCCCACGAGCGTACGGATTTGTTCAGACCCCAGCCGAGCAGTGCAAGCACTCACCTCGAAAATACAACGAGTTGATTAGTACGAGTTTCGAACTCTCCTGGATAATATTGGGCGGCAACAATTCTTTAATTTTGTCCTTCGTGTTTTTGGCAACCCAGGCGTTAATGTGACATATTCTCGCCTCTGCATTTGGCAGTTCAGTAAGCTTTTATGGTGTAAGATTGTAAGAAATTTTTTGGGGGAAATGAGTACCGTCTCAACTCAGGCGTTGTAACACTTGGCGACCTTTGAGCTGTACTCCGACCGAATATCGATCGGTTTTAGAAGGAACAACTGATTAGCAAGGTTCAGGTCCATGTCACTCGACGCTTAGAAATACTTGGAAATTATTGGTCCATAAGATTGATGAACTGCGTCTGACTTGTGCTTCGGAGGAATTCGCAGCACCTGCTGCATCTCCGGCAGTGTTTTCCCGTTGGCTCCAGCCATCACCAACAACGAGACACAATAAATACTCATGGGCGAAAATACTGAGTTCGCCAAATTCGCTAGACCATGTGTGAGTAAGTTCGGCTTTCGTAAACGAATCTCCTTAGCGGCTTGTAATTTGATAATTTTGTCATAAACATCCTTGGCAAATTCTGTGAGGCTTTCCTTAAAGTGGAGAACGTCTTCCATCTCTCTAGCCATCGTAGTGCGCTTAGACTGGAAATTTGTTTTGAAAATATATTTATGTCTGGTTAGGTATTCCCTGCCTACGCGTTGTATTCGGTCGGCGGGTTTACGGAATCACGTGGTTTTGTGGAGATGAGCAAACGGTATGTTTTCTACATAGTATGTGAGCAGAGTCAATTTGTCCGTTCGCCAATTCTAACCCCTTGCTCAGAGGAGCTACTTCCACATCCAGAGAAGGTGTGTGTTTGTTGTATCAGGCGCCGCAAAGGGAAAGGCATCACCGTATGATTCAGTTCTGAAGAAGAGTATCAAACACACTAACAATTCTATGACTAGTGATACAAACCATGAGCACATGTTGTGTTTGGGTGATTGTGTTTCACGGTTGCGTTTGTGCACTTGCTTTTCGTAGGGGGTCGACGGGAGGACATGATCGTCCTTGCAAAACATATTCTTTCCAGAAGGCCCTGGTAAACGATCAGTGTATTTCGCAAATGGGAATGTTGAAACGATGAAACGCGGAAAGGATGACTGTTCAAGAGGTTTCGAACTTTTTCCATCTGATTGCAAACACACTCTGTTAGACGTCCAACTAACTTCTTACAGTGTACACCGACAGAAGACCATTCAGGCAGTTCTCAGCTGGGTTAGAGTGAACAGGGCCCGGTGGTACACAGATTATTCAATGGTAAGTAATATTATCCGATGTAAATAACAGGTGGGGCTTAATTGCCGCATATTTGGTGACCATGCCCTTTCATTCAACTGACTACCCCATAAATGTTCGGTGATATGCAGTGATCAATCTCGCTTCATCAGAATTAGAAAGATACTTTGTTACATCCGTACTCCACCACGTGCTCTCTGAATAATGGACACTGATCAGTTGATTTAGGCAACAGTCCTACCACAGGGTCATCAGATAAACATGAATCACTCGCATACGGGCCTGTTCATCTGTTCGAAAATGTTAGGGTATTCCATATCTCGAGAGAAACGTTTTCAGCTCGGAGACCCTACTCTCGTGCTCGAGAGGTTCAAGTTCTACTTGGCTCTGGGTTAGGCAAGAAATAATCCAGCCCCGAGTAGTGCACACCGATCAGTTGATTTGGGCAACATTCCGACCACAGAGTCATCAGATAAACATGAATCACTCGCATACGGGCCTGTTCATCTGTTCGAAAATGTTACGGTATTCCATATCCCAAGAGAAACGTTTTTAGCTCGGAGACCCTACTCTCGTGCTCGAGAGGTTCAAGTTCTACTGGGCTCTGGGTTGGGCAAGAAATAATCCAGCCCCCTAAATATCGCCTCAGGTTTAAAAGATATCGCCACTAGAAATCACTAAATCCTACACCAGGAACGATCATCAAACGATTCTCAGTGACCCAAAGGCGCGCATGCTCATTTTATTCGGCTAAATTCTACTGCTGTTAAAATACAACGCGTTGATTAGCAAGAATTTCTGTGCTTGTCGTAGTGGATTGACGGGTGAACATGATCGTCCCTTCAAAACACACTCTTTTCAGAAGGCTATGGCAAACAATCGGCCTATTTGGTAAATAGGAATGTTGAAACGATGTAACGCGGAAAGGATGAATTCTCAAGCTCTGTTTGCATTGAATATCTGCAGATTTGCAATTACAGGACTGTATCTTGATGGGAATATTGGCGTTTCATTTCCCACTCATGCTATTATGCTGATGACTTGCTTGTACGCTCCGATAGATGTAGAGGAATGTTGTTGAATCTAAGTTGACCATCAATTTGCGTATGCACTGCCTATGCACTTTTGATCTCCAGTTGCTTTGCTTATCTGTTCCCACCACTCGCCTTGCCGCAGAGGCCATCCCGTCCGACACTTGTGTATTGGCATGTCTGTCTGTGTGTGAATGTGCACAGCTGACCTAATTACTCATGCGCGTTCGTGACCCGTTTGCTGTCTGCTTTGACTTGTTTTCTCCTGGGTTTCGTTCATGACATTTGCGTGTAAATACTGGACGTTTCAAAGAGCGAAATGAGCAACATGGAGAAAATCGTCACCATTGACAACAGGCTGATAGTGACACTGAATGGTTTGACCACAATTGCGGCTAAAAGGTTCTCAAAATTAATACATGTTCAAGAATAAACCGTATATTATGTGACTAGACTTACTCGCTCCGTCAAAATGGAAATTCTGTAGTCATGTATATTTTAGTTGCGCAAGATCGGTGAGATGGAAGTGCAATTTTCTATACATCATTTGCAATTTCATTGATTCTCCTTTCAAGCAATGGAAGTCACTCACTTGAGTTTTTCCTTATCCAACTGGTGATTCCATGAGCCTATGGATTTGTTCAGAACACATTTAAACAGTGCATCCACTTACTTCAAAAATACAACGCGTTGATTAGCAAGAATTTCTGTGCTTGTCGTAGTGGATTGACGGGTGAACATGATCGTCCCTTCAAAACACACTCTTTTCAGAAGGCTATGGCAAACAATCGGCCTATTTGGTAAATAGGAATGTTGAAACGATGTAACGCGGAAAGGATGAATTCTCAAGCTCTGTTTGCATTGAATATCTGCAGATTTACAGGACTGTATCTCGATGGGAATATTGGCGTTTCATTTCCCACTCATGCTATTATGCTGATGACTTCCTTGTACGCTCCGATAGATGTAGAGGAATGTTGTTGAATCTAAGGTGACCAGCAATTTGCGTATGCACTGCCTATGCACTTTTGATCTCCAGTTGCTTTGCTTATCTGTTCCCAC
>NW_008752047.1:52513-60435 GCF_000715545.1 Opisthorchis viverrini | reverse complement strand
GGTCATCCCGTCCGACACATGTGTAGTGGCTTGTCTGTTTGTGTGTGAATGTGCACAACTGACCTAATTACTCATGCGCGTTCGTGACCCGTTTGCTGTCTGCTTTGACTTGTTTTCTCCTGGGTTTCGTGTGATCGCACGGCCAATGCGAACCACGAGACTGTCGTTGGAAAGGGACGACAGCAACACACTACTGAGCCATCATTCGGCTCGACGTTGTTTGGTGTGCGGTCGCTGACACTGCGCTGTGCCGGTCAGTGCCGGACCTGTGAGCTTGTTGACGCTGCGAACGTGAACAACTGAGGTTTGTTGTACACATTTGTTTACCCTTGTGTAAATGGTACCGTAGAATTTCGCACCTAATTCTTTCTTTTGATCTTCGGGATTGTCGAGCCTACGCGTCACTCGAAGTTCCGTATCGGGAACCTCGAAAAATTTGTTTTCGACTTCTCATTATTTTAATCTGCTGAATATGTGTGATCCCTCGCGAATAAGGCAAACAGTCTTCACTTGATTGGATCTTCTTGGACTGACGCGGAATTGAGTGTTCTGCCCAGTAATTAATTGCCTCCCTTGGCAATGCAGGGTAACACTCGTTTTAATCAAGCCCACCAACCCTCCTTATGGTGCATCGGATGGCTCCGTTTATCCCGCTAACCAACAGTTCCCTCTTTTAACCAGAAGGCGACCGATCGAAATCTTGCTGTGGTTTGTGCTCCGAGCTCGGTGGTCTTAACTCATATACAACAACATAGTTGAATACTGCCCCAAAGAAAGATATGGTCAGGTGGACGTGATATTTTTTATGGGTTCGTGATTGCACATACACCCAGCAAAGAATCGTTCTTAAATCATTTACAACGGGGAAACCCATCATTTTTGAACACACTGACCTAAATTTGGACAACGGCCGAAACTCCAACTGAGATATTAGTTGAGATAGTTCATACATTCAACAGCACTATCCTCAAAAAATGTGCCGAAATTCCTGTCTACTGTTTGTGAAACGACCTGCACGACACAGAGGCCCACCGATAGAATGCAACAGACTAACCACCAATATCTCTTAAAATTTCAGGTTTATTTATCATTGAATCCGACAGTTAAGGACCCAGAAAGTAACCAGATACAATTTCGGGTGCTCGCGATTTAAACAGAAGTGCTTTTCTCTTTCTCATGCCACATACTAGGTCGCTTAACCCAGACAAACTCTCCGCAGGAGCGCCCATGTATTTCGCACGAGATGGGGCTCCAGAATATAACATGGAATTAATTCTTCCGACAAATTGGCTTAGAGATTGCCTTCGATTCAAAAATATATTGTGCTTCGAGAATATCCAAACATACGGCTGTGAAACGAAAATATGGAAAAACCGTTCTTCGGCAGCCACGCTCACTGCAGACTTCAGCAGGGGTCACCCCCAGGCGCTGCACATAAATATCAGTGGTCGCCCCTTATCTAGCATGGTTAGCAACCTCATCACAACATATGTATCGACAAACTGAGGTCTATTCTGCCTCGATTGAAGCCGGGAACAAAAACACTCCATTGTCGTGCCCACCGGTATACATCCGGAATGAAGTGTATTTAAAAGTAATCTGAGAAGCTTACTGAAGGCCAACTCCAACAAGCAGAGTCAGTCGAGATTTACTTATGGAAACCCGAAGGCATGTAGGATGAGGTGTCATATGATATGGTAAGAACTGTTACATCAATGCACCATTTTCAAGCTGTTTTATTCGAGTTCGCACTAGAAATTCACCAGTACTAATCTCAACCCCTTGGTGACCCTGAGTGCTTTTGCTCCACTGATTAATAAGTTATCCGCGGATGCAGTGACACATGACGAAGGATTTCGTGTTCCAAACATTGAACTAATCATAGGATTCTACGGAATTCAGAAACTAGTCTGCCCCTGATCGTTTGACAGTAACACATCAGAACTCTCCACATATATACAACCTTAGGCACGTTCAGTGAACAATTTATGCAATCGTAGGTCCAGTGTTTACGTCAGCTCTCTAAGTTGAACCTTATAATTTCGTTGACGGAAAGGCGCTCAAGCTGTCCAGATATCCCCTATCGAGTCAACCAACTTAGGATTGCCGAAAATGGTCCTGTGCTTTGCTCACTATGTAACCAATAAAATCTTTCACAGCTCGGGGACAACCACACTTGTTGAGTGTTCAGTGCGCAGATATATGGTCAGAATGCCACAGAACATATCCCTCAAAACCCCGTAGATCTCAGCAGAGTGCATCGACCAATTGTTCTGTCTACCTGTTGAACTAAAAATACGGAATAAATACGCCAGATTTCCGGGTGAATATGAACAACTGTAAACGTGACAAAAGTGAACTCATAGTAATCATAAAAAACAACTGGATTTCCTTTAGGTACATTGGTGGATTTTGCGCTTTTCTGCTGAAGGATTTTTGTGGAGAACCCAGACCATTATATTCAATTAGCATATGGAAATGCAGTGCAAGTTTTGGCAGACAACCCTAGAACTTTTCCAGCTTCGAAACAAACCGACTAATTCAACCCTGATGGAAGTTAACTGCGTCTCAACGAGGAAACAGCCCAAATCTTTTATCAACCAGTACGGTGACATGAGTGCACCATCGACAAAAGATATCGGATATAGTGAGATACAAAACGGTATGCCCTTGTTGTGCGGAAAACGGTGCGTTCTAGTCGAGTGAATTATTCATCCAAGTAAATGATTTGCAGGAGATGGATAATGCGAATTTAAACGCAGGCACATGATCAGTGACAGAGGCATTTGCAATGTTAGTGCAAATCGAACGTATATTCGGATTGGGTTGAATCAACCAAGACGCCTTACTGCGACCGAGTAAACAAACTCGGCTGCTTCTGCTCCCACAGCTCAGTCTTCAGTGGTAATGCGTATTGGCGACCGGTGGAGCTACGCTTGCACAGCGGTATAAGGACGAAATGGGTTCTTGCAGCTTACCTGCTGCCCAATTTGGATCAGTTGCTTAAGAAGTAAATAAATGTTTCATTCCACTGGTCTATTGTATACCGAATTTTGATTTGTGGAGAACCCAGACCATTATATTCAATTAGCATATGGAAATGCAGTGCAAGTTTTGGCAGACAACCCTAGAACTTTTCCAGCTTCGAAACAAACCGACTAATTCAACCCTGATGGAAGTTAACTGCGTCTCAACGAGGAAACAGCCCAAATCTTTTATCAACCAGTACGGTGACATGAGTGCACCATCGACAAAAGATATCGGATATAGTGAGATACAAAACGGTATGCCCTTGTTGTGCGGAAAACGGTGCGTTCTAGTCGAGTGAATTATTCATCCAAGTAAATGATTTGCAGGAGATGGATAATGCGGATTTAAAGGCAGGCACATGATCAGAGACAATGGCATTTGCAATGTTAGCGCAAATCGAACGTATATTCGGATGGAGTTGAAGCCACCAACTGGAACCCATTTGAATCTCTTGTTTGTGATGTTTCCAGGTTCTAAATGTCATCTCTACCGATTTTTAGGAATACTTCCCAAGTGCCGTGGAACAAGGGGGCAGGCAAGGATGTAGAACGTAAGAGTTCGAATAAGCATGTGCATTAGACAATGGATGTTTGATGAGCTGTACATCCAATGATCACACATTTTCCATCACCACTTGACTGCATGATACCATGGTGAAAGTGGGGTTTAGAGCTGGTCTCACGAGTCTGGTAATTATTCAACGTAAAATTTCACCATTAAGTAGACCGCTCACATGTTACAGCCACATTGCAAGCTAAAGATTACTCCACGGTCGTCGAAAATCTAGATCCTCTAGAACCGCCCACGAAATCTATCTGCACATCCACAAAGTCACCTGGGGGAATGACGACATTATCACGCTTCGATATACATTACATTCTTATACTTTGGTGGCCATAGTTCTAATTCCCTAAGTTCCATATTATTATCCCCAGGTACTAGAGAATGGGATTTTCTATAGAGGAAAATGTTGGTAGCTCAGGTATCGTAGATGGTGGTCGTTGGCTTGTTCGCTGAGCTGGGCAATTTGATTGCAAACGTTTCATCACCAATCGAGGTGACATCATCAGTGCGTTATTGTGGAGCGTAGTAGTGCGTAGCGGTGGGTTGGTGGTTGAGAATGGGATTCCGTAGCCAAACCGCGGGCAACCTCCGGTTTAAAGAGGCACGCTATAACAGACGTGTATCTGATCGGACAGACACCTGATGGGAGCATTGTTCTTGCTTGAGATTCCATCTTCATATGCAGGAGAGATTTAACGAACCCATCATCTTGGTGGTTGTATCATGAAATATGGATCGATAAGTTGCCCATCGAATTGAGTGTTCTGCACCGACCGACGTAGCGCAGGCCAAGGAGTATTCATCAAGTACATTACATTGCACGACTCACTTAAATTCTAATTTGGTCGTAGACGCATTCACGGAGGTGAGAGCATCAGCCGAGTTGTTATCAAATCACCAATGAGTTTTCATTTGTTGGTCAATGGAATGATATGCTCTAGCATGCTAATACTACTAGGGTTAGCTAGAAAACAATTCATGCCAATTCTACTGCCAGATATGACTTCAGCGACAGTTGTCGTGGGTTACCTAAAAATCCAACCTCAGGGAATATAGCAAGAAAGTGGGCCTACGTAATGAGCTGTATGATGCATTCACTGGAGTATTTAGGTGCAATATCTTCTTAACTTCAGAGGGCGGGAAAGAATTACATATCTATGTGGTAACGGCGAGTGGCGCAAACTCTGCTTCATCGAATCATTTTGTCACGGCGCAGGTAGGTCCCACAGCGCATTTGCCAACGTACTGTTGCAACAGAAGACAAACTCTGATTCTTATTGGATGGGTCCGGAGAAAACGATTTCACCAAAAAAGCTGCACAGCTAACAGTTACCTTTTGCCAAACCCCAAAAGGAAGTTATCCTCCACAAAAAATTAGTGGCCCGTAATCGGAAGTTTCCAGCATTTTGTACCAGAGGGCGATCAGGTTCATTCGAGTCAAGTGTATAAAATTCTTGTCATAAATATCTGCGACTCGAAAAAGTCCTCAAATTTTGGCGCATACCCGTTTATTCAGATTACTTCTTCGAGAAATGCTGTCGTATATGCCCTGATAAACTTAGTTTCGTTTGAACTTGAGGCATGCTTTAATACATCCATATTTGCTTACGTCCTGATCCGTGTACGTGATCACGTGTTGTCAGAAGGCTGAACGCTGATGACTTGAAAGGGGAATGGGTTCCACCACCGGTTCGTCAGGAGAGCTAACATCGCTCAGTTGTGGAAGTGTTCGTCTGTTAGAATATGAGATAAGCGCTTTCAGCTTGTTCGTCCATTTGTCGGTGAACATTTCGAAATTCGGTTTGGGAGCGTTGTTAAACGTTTCAACGTTCCCATGAGGTCCGAAACTCCTCAACACTCCGTACCATGTTTTGCCTATTGCAGACTCCTCCGTAAGTCCAGTAGACGCGATGATCTGTCCGGTTATGTGTACTGTCGATTCCTATCAAAATTGCGCATTTTTGATGTGTGTATTCCAGCAGTTTGATATGAATTGTGAATCCCCCGAGCAAACCGATTATGTGGACAGTGCACACAATTACAAAATGAAAATATGGGAAGTACATTCCCAACTAAAACGGCTGAAGAATTCCGCGCGTCCCGGTCCACCAAAAGTAACAATCAACGGGTTAGTTTTACTCGCCGCTATGAGTAAAGCAGAGAATCTCGGAAAGCACCCACCGGCTGCATTTAGGCTTGTGCAACTCTGACGAAATAGAGAACGTAATCTCCTTCGTTTAGACACTGGCTGTACTCAGGTCCTCAAATATTCACCAAACAGTTCCAAGACGGATTTGCCTACCCAGAAGTCTATACTCCTCATTTGAAACGGCTTAGATTCTTGAGTGTGAGAACGTCACATTGGTTCGTGAGCGACACGTAAGAATGCACGGCTCTCCAGGACCGCATTAACAGCCCCTACCTCTTCACATTATCTCTGGCACCATTTTGACAACTCATTCGTTGTCTATATCGCAGTTTGTTCCGTTCTGGGGGAGGCACTCATACCGATGGACGACGATTAAGCATGTGAAGCACACGGATGAGCCACCGCACTTTATGTAGCTGCATATTTTCCGCGATTGACGTACCGACCACACAAACAACTACTCGTCTTCTAATTATCCCGTTACAAATACGTCCATACTTTCTAGGCATCCGTGGTCACAAATTTAAGTGCACTTTATTTCCTCTACTTGCAGAAGTCACTTCTGGCAACAGCACGACAATGCAGGTCTTACTGCAACCTGAAGATAAATTCATCTGAGCAAACCCGATCGACCAGCTTGTCGCCAGAAGCGATTTGCAAGCCGGGTGTTTGGTGAAGCCTCGTGTGTTTGTCTCATTAGCTCATCGACTACGAATTCCAGAGTGAATATTCTTGTCGGATACCACATTGTGCAAATGGTGTTGTCCAAATACCTGACGAAGACTGAATATTTGGTCGGCGGGTCCTCTTCTCGGTCGAAATTCCACTTAATGCCCACCGGTCACGGAGTCGCGTTCCGAGGTAAAATTAGTAAGCAATGACTTGCATGGCTGTATTTCTCACTTCGACCAAGTGAGCAAACCCCGATTTCTTCAACTTTTACAGGTTAAGGTAACAATTGCCACAGAAGAGTTATTTATGTCACTCTGTCGCTGCTTCAGTAGAATACAACAATTAATGGGGCAATCCATACGTGAGAATGGTGTCTATTCGTCGAATTTGCGTGTTATTGCCTTAGAGGAGTCAGCACTCTGAATGAAAACGAGCAAATGTCTGCAGTAGGTCGAACAACACAGAAGGGAGTGGGCTTGTTAAAAGAGCAACACGATGAAAACTACGCGTGTCGGATTTACGTTCTGTTGGTCAGTCGTGATTTGTTTCTGAAGAGAAAGACTGGGAATTTCCAATGCATTCAAATTCTCCAGGTTCTTCCAAGCACTGACTCAAATGAGGTGAAGCGGAAGTAATTACTCTCCATGGGTTTTGGGTAGATTCAGATTCACGTGTGCAACTAAAGAGAATTGGTAAGCAAATGAGTTCATTTGGCTTAAGCTGGTTTCCTATTTACTTAAGGGGCTGGAGATTTAGATGAAAAAGCTTCTAAGAAAACAATTGGAGTTCTAATTGTTTCACGGAATACCTTCAAGTTATCTGGATCCAGTAAACATAACTACGTACCACGTGGTATGGAAATTGGAATCAAAATATGGAAGCAACAGGTCACAATAGTTGTAGAATTTCCCGGAGCTCACTGGACCTTGGAAGTGACTGTGCTACATCCTGGATGCGGCCGTAGGCGTTTCGCGACCACTATTAAAACCGTCACATTTATCGACTGGGACAGGACATCTGCTGAAACAAGACGACTTGGTTTTGGAATTTCAATCTAGTTACAGATCGGGGACAGGTAAACAACACCGAATTCTTCTCCACGAATGCATAAAGCATTTAGTGATTATTTAGGTATGCATCTGAAGGGCAGCCGTTAATTCTCAGTCGCGGGTCGATTTCCGTTCTTCCTGCAAGTCGAATAGGTCCGAGCTTGGCCATGTCAACTCGGGGAGATCGATAACTTACAAGGAATCATATCGAAACGTTGAGTTCCCTGGAGCTTGGACATCTGATCACATTACTGAATTCTCCCTTTCTGCATAATTTTAGCAAATATAAAAAATATACATGATTTTCGAGTAGTCTTTTACACTCTCGTGGTTTGCATCCTGGAGAACATTCGATAACCTGAACGCACTGATCCTAAGAAGTAACCCCAGAAGTTCCTGCTAGAATTTGGGTTGGTTGCTGAGCAACAATGCGGCCCACTTATTTTGCCAAACTGGGT
>NW_008752047.1:49636-51985 GCF_000715545.1 Opisthorchis viverrini | reverse complement strand
CCTTGTCCTAATGGATGATGTGGCTCAAAGTACAGTGGTCAAAAATTCGAGAAAATCAGGTTGCTTGACATGTCCACGTTTACCAAGCGACTTTTGTGATGTTTCACGTTTGATTTTAGGGTTTGAGAAAATTGTTGGTTCAGAATATTCCCTCGGATTGATTGGGGCACTTAGATGGTATTTGATACGATGATGCTCATCGAAAGTGTCTCAAGCATTGGTCTGCCGCAAACAGTACATGCAAGTTGGAGATCCATTCTGATAAGCCACATGATAAGATTTCTGAACTGCCTCAATAATAGTGAGGAGAATGTTTACGATTAAATCCTTTACTTACTTTAGACATGCATCGTTCGGAATATGTGGGTACGACATATGTGCGTTGAGGGGCATATTTGAATGCATCGTGATAACTAACTAATACCATCTCCATGGGATGAGTTACTACTTTCTATGGTGAAAGTCTCTACGTCCTTACTCAGTTAACAATTTACCTTTATGTTCACGCCCCTAAGTGTTTCGAAACAGTCGCAAGCGTGAAGACCTTGGTTACACGTAGAATCCGCCAGTCATGTATGGCTAATGTGGAGAAGTCCGACGTATGTTCTCGATATTGATGCGTTAACCCAGTTTTGTTAACCTTTGAATGGTGCATCCGGCTTTCTTAAAATAAAATTCGGCGAGATGCGTAGATGATGTAAAGTGTCAATTCTGATGCTGAATGTATGAGATGTTACCCGTTTGGGATTTCAACTCAAAACAGCATCTGACGAAAGGGCTTACTGAAGCAGCCATTGTTGTATATAGCAATCAGGAATGAAATTCGATAAGAAGCACTCATTATGGGTGTAAATGTTGCCTTTTATTCATTTCGCCTCGTTTCCAATCGCTCAAATCTCATTTATTCATGGAAGCATGTTCGACATTATTGAGCAATCAGCTATGGCTTACTATTTTACATAGCAATAAGCTCGGTTCAAACTTATTGCTTGCAGTCCCTTGACGGCAAGATATCTTTCAACGGACCTTGCAACAAGCACGAAGTAAGCAATCCCATATGTAGTCATCATTATTATCCTCATCGACAACATGACATCGGTGCTCAACACCAATGCTTCACTGCCGTACAGCCATGACTTATTTGAAAGCCTTATTGTAAAGAAAAGAATAAAGGTGGATGGGGGAGGGNAGTACCCGTTGCACAACCGAAGACTTACTATCTAACCGCCTCGTTACGGATGCGCCTACATCAACCACACGAGCTATGGTTCTGAGACAACGGTTGTTGAACACCTGAAGGCGTCTCAGTTCCGCTGTTTGAACAGGCCGGGTCTCACAGCACTACAACAAAACATCCCCCCAATTCGACGCCATAGGTGTCTCAAATTGGCAAACGCGAACGGTTACACTTTTAGAGTGCAAGTTGCGTACCAAAGGACTGGATGACTTTGGTCAGTTCATGCAAGAAGACCTGCGTCTTCTCTTCCTCTTCAAAGATGAGGACGATATCGTCCGCATATTCCATAGCGATAAGGTTTTCGTCATAGGCTATATGGACACCAGGGTTTCGGCTACCTTTCAGCGATAGTCTCATCATTTCATCAATCACGAAGTTAAATAGAAAAGAAGAGAGTGGCACCCTGACGGACACCGCTTTGTGTACGGTAGCTTTTGGAGAGTTCGCCGTACACTCTCACACGTTCGGAAGTCCGAAAATACAGAAAGCTTATTATGTTCACTAAATTCAAGGACATTACTTGGTGGGCAAGCGTAGCAAGAGGAACAGATCGGTCAACTGAATCGAGTGCGTCTTGGAAATCCAGGAACACTAGAATCGTGAGTCGTCTGAGCTCGTAAGCTTGTTCTCATTTTCCTTCTATATTCAGCTTGATGAAGAAAGGGTGACAGCGGCTGCTGCAATCCTATTTACTCTGAGTGCTAGCTTTTGCTTGCCCAAGACAATTTCTGTTGACCGTCCATTCTTATACTCCTCGTATGTGATTCCACCACGCTCATATTTGTTGGGCATGAACGATAACTGTTCTACAATGCATGGGGGCATTCATTGTGGATTTTGGTGGTAATGTCGGAGCGGTGTCACTGGTTGGATGTACTGAAAATCTTTGTATGAACCCGCACTGAGGATAGTGTTGAATAAACCTCCATCAGTATTTGATGATAAACAGAGGCATCGTGAAAACAAGGCAGATCATTTGAAATGAGTACAATGTTGCTTGTTTAGATTTGGTGATTTAAGTGTTCTGAACGTTGACTGGACTAGCAGTAGTGCGACGCTCGTCTCACATGTGAGATATCCGAGGAGGCAACACCGGAGCGGCTGACAACCTG
>NW_008752047.1:48387-49605 GCF_000715545.1 Opisthorchis viverrini | reverse complement strand
AAATCTTTGTATGAACCCGCACTGAGGATAGTGTTGAATAAACCTCCATCAGTATTTGATGATAAACAGAGGCATCGTGAAAACAAGGCAGATCATTTGAAATGAGTACAAGGTTGCTTGTTTAGATTTGGTGATTTAAGTGTTCTGAACGTTGACTGGACTAGCAGTAGTGCGACGCTCGTCTCACATGTGAGATATCCGAGGAGGCTATACCGGAGCGGATGACAACCTGTACTGATCATGAGAACCGATAGAAAAGTACGTGGATTACGCTGCTCCAACCTGCTGGGCGGAACGTCACATCAGTCAAAATAGCACAGGATGAGGACTGTGAAAGCGACGGTAATTCGTTTTCCGTCCAAGAATATTAGTTTGAGCGTTGCTGCATATGCGAAATATTGACTTGTGAATACGTGTTGGTTGCTTTCGAATGCACATCATTCCTTTGAAGAGCATGCCATTGGAGATTTGATAATAATCTGGCTAATGCTCTCACCACCAACTAAATTCGAATATATTGCGTTGTGCAATCAAGTGAAATGGAGGAACACTCCTTCGACTGAGTTTGAAAATGCTTCTTCGGTCGGTGTGGAACGCTCAGTTTGAAGGGAAAATTATCGACGATACTTTTGAAATATCTGTACACAGCGGATGGGTTCGTAATATTCTTGCTTAAGAGGAATCCCCAAACAATAACATCTTTTCACCAAGTTGCTGTCCCATCGGGTGTACTTTGCGATATGACACGGTTGTAAACCTGAGATTGCCAGTGTTTTGTTTGGGGAATGTCCTCCTTTAGTGCCTGGCGATAAGGCAATTATAAACTAGGGAATTATATTTATGGCCATTAAAGTACGAAGAATGGGAAAGTAGCGTACATCGATGAATGATTGTAATCCCTTCCCCATGTGAGTACAGCTCGATTCTGTCGAAGGTTCTCAGGAATCTGGATTTAAGAAAACACTGCGTTAATTTTAGCTTGAAATATGATGATAACGAAGGCAGATTTATCAGGTGGCTGGTTGTCCTAATGGTTCAATTAAATCTTACACCCTGGAAATAACTTCTACCGAAAAGTTAAATTTTTGAGCTGTTTGAAAAAGATGCCTAGGATTGCATCCAGTCCATCAGGTCAGTTCATGCGTTGACTCCATTGTTAATGAACTAACAAGCTACTATCTCGAAAACGTTCGGCCCAGCACTACACTTTCTACCCAA
>NW_008752047.1:43989-44954 GCF_000715545.1 Opisthorchis viverrini | reverse complement strand
CAGCTAATAAAGACTGTCGAACAGTTCCTTCTCCATGATGCGGATGCGCAATTGCAAAAAATCTGTTGCGGTTTTGGTGTTGCCCAACGGCAAAATGAGCACACGAACCAATTTCTTTTACGTGTTGTCGTTTATTTCTAATGCTGTTTGTACACTGCTCAAGTGAACCAGTAATTCCGGGACATGTTTCGTCTCGATATGTATTGTTAGGCGACGTGCTGTATTGTACCGACTACAGATGTCTAATTCATAGCTTATATTTTCACCAAATTTCGTGTTTCGAGCATTTTGAGCACATAATCCTGTTTTCATTTTCTTTCTTCATTCAGTTCGATGAGGAAGGAGTGACAGCAGCTGCCGCAACCGTATTTATTGTGGATTCCTGTCTACCCATGCATAAGACAATTTCTGTTGACCATCCGTTCTTCTTCGCCCTCGTACGTGATTCCACAATGCCTGTGTTTGTTGGGCATGTTGTTGCACCAAACAGTGACTAATACTCGTATGGTTCTGTCACTCGTGAATTTTCATCAGTCTTTAATCCTAAAATTGTTGCCTTCGCTAAAGGCAGCAATACCAGATGCAGATTAATTTTTCTCAAACTACATTGTACATAAACGTTACACATTAAACCGTGTATACTTTCTTGCATATTGTGTGAGAAACCAGAATGAATCAACCTTACATGAATGCAAAGCTCTATCTATGACAGGGCTAACCGAGGCGTCACTCCAACTATGAACGTAATTTAGATCAATGGATTGGGTAACAAAAAGTAACTCCGATGATTTTGGGCAAATTATTCAAACACATACTGCCTCTCAGAAAAAGCGCTTCCTTCAATTCGGCGGAACATTTCTTAAAGTGAACAGACCAGCTGTCAGTCTATGTGGTTCTCTTGGCTATGTGTTTAACGCTACTTCAAACCCTGGAATTATTACCAGAATCGCAAACGGCTCTAAAGC
>NW_008752047.1:43439-43979 GCF_000715545.1 Opisthorchis viverrini | reverse complement strand
ACAATGTGCTGCCGGTCCGATGCATTGACCGATGGCAGTGATCCCCAAGAGTTATGAAACAGCTATGAAAGTTTACAGCATAAACTGACTCCAATGGATCAATGAAAGTCTAAAAAATTTAGAATATCCTATCAGTCCGTTCGGCCGGAACGCTATCACTACAGGGAACCCCAACACATTCGGGCCAATGCCTATTCTGGTCTTGTTACAACATAGCCGGTAGTGGTGAAATGATATGTTTTCCTGCGAACCGTGGCCCAACTAAATTGTTTGGGTGTTATGGTCACTTTCTGTACCAGTTTGTTAACACAAAATGAATAGAATCGGCTTCGGTGGACACTTCGCTAAGGGTGAATTCGGGTTCAGTTGCGACCTCAATGCCACATCCGAAGTATTTCAGTAATCCTGATAGGAATTCAAATCCGACCAGTTTACTAAATGCATAACAATTAGGCATGATATGCTCCCCGCTATCTGCCTAGAGGGTGCATAACCTTTTCAAACTTTTTTTCGTGCCCATGTCTTCCTGCAATCCACGTA
>NW_008752047.1:25650-39241 GCF_000715545.1 Opisthorchis viverrini | reverse complement strand
TCCTCATTCGAAGCTGATGAAATATTATGGTATGTACATGAATACCACAGAAATCACTACGGTAAGTAGAAAGAATCTTTGAATTCGATCAAAAGTGATGTTCTCGCTCTGTACATGAGTACCGCGAAAATTATTACGGTAATTCGAAAGCATCCTTGAATTCGACCAAAAGTGATTGCTTGCGCAGCATTCTCTCCTACATATCAATTTCGGAATCGCCCTGCTGGGGCTATACGTGTGGGCAGCGGATCTGCATGGTGACATGCCCAAGGAGAGCTGACAAGAAGAAATTCGAACAAGAGGGCGTGTGTGAATATCACTGAGGGAAGTTTATTTGCGTAAAACAATCATTCTAATCGCTAAACAAAAATTCTGGCGACTGAATGGTTCACGCGCTGCACCACATAATCCATTACTGCCCCTCTCACTCCGAGTAGTTTTATTATACGCGGTCCGTTGTTGGGGGTTCTCTAACCCGAAAGCCCATATCCAGTATGTTCACACTATCGGCTCAAGTTTGTCCTCACCTTGCAGCAACAATCTTTTTATTCCAGTACCCCACTAGGTACCAATTGCAACCACGAAATACCCGTGTTTTTTTTCAGTTTCTTCGTTCGACAGAATAAATAATGCGTATGCTTGGTTTCAACTGTGCAAGATTATTGAAGTGAGCAGTACTACGATTTACCTCTATTTAAACTTGCTAATTACTTTTGCTTCAGTTTAGCGAGTTGCTTTAACTTTTACAATTATATTTTGCACTTCCTGGAGAAAGTCCAGCAAGATGACCCAATAACATTTGCAATACAATTGTTTTGAACAAATAGACTTGGGTCATCGAACCCTCGCAGAATAAGGACAATCCTATTTCCAAATTGCCAAAAATAGATTCGGATGTTTGAATCAAAAGGCGTTCATCGGGCACACACTTGATTACATGGAGGGTCGCTGAGGTGGTACACCCCCGGGGTGACGGACTTAGTACACAGCAAGCAGGAAACATTGGCCTCATTCCTGCCGATATCTCGGGGTTCCGCGTTGCCTAACATAACCGGAATCAGCTCTGCAGTGACACGTTGGAGGCTCACGCTTTACCTAATCTTAAATAAATCATGATTTTTCCTTGGGAAATCTCCGAAAGGCGCACGAATTGGACACTAATTATTTCATCCTAAAATGAGCCACTGATTAGAGTTCCGTGTAACAAGTAAATGCGTTCACACCGCTATTACCAACGTCCGAATTCACGCTTTCCGAAGATCCGTCGTGCTTGTATATCGGGCCTACATTGATTAAGGCATGGTTTGCTGCTAATCGACCTACTCTGTTACAGCACATTCAGGAATAATTGTGCCTACGTTGTGATTAATCCCGAGTCAAATGTAAACTCAACAGCCAAATATTAGGAAAACCATCACGAAACCCAGAAGCCCAATGTCTTGACTCACGGTTTCCAGCAGTATAGTTTTCATGCGGGTAACACGTTGGCGAATGTGCCAATTTTATGTTCGATGGAACTGCATTACTGTGGAAAATGAAGGAAGGGAGGTCAATTTTACTATGACATGTCCCCACACCGCAAGTCAAATAACCTACATTAGCTGTGTTGCTATACTCAAGATTTTCACGTGTCGAGAGCCTTCAATGCAGTTTGTAGCTAAGCGGAATAGACTTTAACAGAGAACATTTAACATGGTATCAAATTAGGCACCACTAATCAATGCAGCTCAGTTTGCTTATAGCTATTTTGCTGCCAAGGCGTTGTTCGATCTTTGTTGTCTGGTTTCTTACATCCACGTCGTGTGGGTAAGGATCTCAGAGGCTGTTGGCTGAATCGCTCACAGAATACCTAGCCGAAGCGATGCAGTTTATGAAATTTGATCAGCTTTGTATTGTCATTGAGTTATTTTTTTCAAAAAATCCAAAAGAACTGATCCAGTGTTAGAAGCAGACTGTGGACAATCTGCTAAGGCATCTACGGTTGAGCACCAAGAGATATTAACTTGCTCAGCTTGATCATACATGATACACTAGTGAAAACTGCACCATTGTTATTTCGAGCCAGGACTGATACGAATATCCAGGAAGACAAATTCGTTCCCATCCTCAACCGGCCCATCCGCAAGAATGAGGTTCCAGTTTGATCTAAACCGGTCTGGAATCAACACTGGACAATGATCTGTGAAACTCTCACCAAATTGTGAGGTAGAATAACGTAGATTATTTACTATTTTCTGGAGTACTGTGCTAAAATATCAGGGAACGGCTTTGAATTCCACGTGCCCATCAACTGTGAGCAAACTCCCTGGGAGCATTTCGATTACATAGGTAACAAAACTTCGGATTCGGACACCCATGTTCATATTAACGGCAGATTGGTAGAGAAGAGATAGAGGAAGGCCCTTTATCAGAACAACGTATGATGCATGCATTAGTGAATAATCACGGGGATCAAATATACGGTCAAAGGTACTTGCGAGTTGCTGTCACGACTGCAATTTACTGGTGGCACATACGAATGACTTCAAATTGAACGTACGTGTAAGCAGTGATAGCATTAACCTACAAGGAAGTGGTTAGAAATAGAGACGATTAGCTTGGCATGACACAGCAGAGAACAAGATTTTTTCGTCCGCAACTAACTTACCGCAACATTTGGGTTGCCTGCTTCAACAACCGACCGAACAAGTTGACCATTCAATTCAGCACAGCAGTGAGCAGCCGTTAATATCCATTTGCTTGATTAGATACTACCGGAACAAATAGTTATACAAAGTACGGACAAAATATTTGGAAATTTTATATTTCTCGTGATAACCATTCTTTCATTCACCGCGGAAGGAGTCACCATCTTTTTCGGTGAATGTTGCTTTGTTTGCGGAGAAGTTTCACGTTCAAAGAAGTGAATTCTGTGCAGAAATTGCCAGTCATTTATGACAGAACTGGTGAAGTCCGATGAGTTTGACCTGTCAAACCAGTTTTGTTATTCACTACATAATGTATCCCTTTATCCTACAATCAAATTCCGCGGGATTCGTCGACGATATAACATGGTGATTTCGCTCCAGCATGTATGGCGTTTCATCTACCTGGGATTTTACTTCAGAAGAGTGGCTGCTTACCGGATAGATTTTATCAGGCATTCTTGAATTTAATTGTCCGAAATGAGACCCCATTTCGCCTTGGTTCCGATCGCTCAACTCCCATTTATTCATGGAATTCTATTCATCATTTATGATCACTCTAGTATGTCCTAACATTCTACTTGATAATAAACTCGTTTCACAAACATAGCTGACAGTTTTGTGATCTCAACATATCTTTCAACTAGCGTAACGCCCAGCGAAAGTTCGACATCACCGTTTGTAATGTCTCACAATGAATCGCTGTCTGCTGGTGAAATTAAACTTAAACTCACCGCGTTGCTCTCAGATCGACAGTGAGACAGTTCACCTTGGAAAGAAGTAGGCCATAATGGTCCACTCGGGCTGGCTACTCTCCACGGTGTTGAACTAAAAGGTAAAAGCAGCAAAGGACACGTTGTCAGCTTTATCCCAAGTCTTGAGATCTGTTGAGTGCAATACCCTATCCGCCGCTTCGGTATTGAAAATAACTATGACGTCAGTGCGTAACTTCACTCAAGCTTACGTGTTTGCAATCTGCACGGTCGACCATCACATCAAATTGGGCACTTGAAGGTGGAGATGACACTTGGGAATTCGTCCAATTTTGTAAGAAGCGAGGGCATATTGTGAGAGCTTGTTACGGTTCCGTTCCGGCAAATGAAGTCAAACCACGCTGACAATGCGAACAATTGTTAAGTCTATACAAGCCACAGTTGCAACGCTGTGTCAGATAATCGCCTAACATACGTGTTACAAAGATGACCAGAAAAGGAACAAACAAACGTGAACCTGAACATGTTTTCAGCTAATTGATTGCTTACACACGATTTTTACTCTGTTTTCGGGGGGTGGGGTGGGGTGGGAAGCACCAGATTTTTTAACTTCTCACAGCCAACTTGTAGGTCATGTTGACTTATTGTATGTGTTCGAACGAGCCATGGAATGGTGGCTCTCGGAGAAAGAAGGATATATAAGGAGGCCGAGATTTGAAAAGCTATCTGGTACTTGTGGAGGAAAAGGCGATGAACCCTCAACTGTAAGCTGCGCGTCTTTAAATTG
This sequence comes from Opisthorchis viverrini, assembly GCF_000715545.1. Lineage (NCBI taxonomy): Eukaryota > Metazoa > Platyhelminthes > Trematoda > Opisthorchiida > Opisthorchiidae > Opisthorchis > Opisthorchis viverrini. Next base: position 35,057 of record NW_008752047.1, on the reverse strand, counting down.
GTTCCTTCAGCTTGCGTGAGCTATGTTGCAACTAATGTCATCATGGGGATGGGAGAGATTTTTTGCACACCACTGAATGTGGTATAGATCGTCCCAAAGTTCATTACCCAACTCTATAAATATGACTGTTTTTCCAGGATCATCCACCTAGTAGGGGTTGAGTATGTTCAGTAGAGTTGCGGTAGATGATAAGTCGGTTTTTCATCAAGTTCAGATTTCCGAAGTGCTTAACTCACCTGCTGGTCCTAATAATTACCACTGGGAAGCGCACACTCCCAGCCCTGTTTACCAGTTCCCAAGATTCTTCGAGAAACACTTATTCATCGCTCTCTTTTTGAGACACAAAATGCATCTGGTTTAATTTTGCCATGTCCTTAGCTTCCACCAATTCAGGTCTGACATTTTTGATGCTGCACACGTGGACAAACGCTTATTTGGTGGTACGAACGTAGCCCAAGGCACCTACAAATGGACAGTGAAATTTACTACTTTGTGGAGTAACCAAAAAAGAGCTATTTGTTCCGGTAATATTTTGTCAAATAAATGGATACTAAGGGCTGCTCACTGTTGTCTTAATCCGTCCTTTCAAATTGTTCGTTCGATTGTTGAAGCAGGGAACCCGAACATCGCCTTAAGCTGATTGTGTACTGAATCTGGCTCATTGTTGTGTCATTCCAAACTGTTCGTCTCTGTTTCTAACCAATGGCTTGCAGGTTGATGTTCTAGCTGCCTGCACGTATGTTTGCCTTACAACAATTCGTATGTGCTACCGGTAAACCACAGTCATGATTGCACCTTTCCAGTATCTTTGACCGTATAATCGATCCCCGTGATTACTCACTAATGCACTGCATCATACGTTGTTCTGAAACAGTGCCCTCTCCTACCTCTTCTCTTCAAATTTCTCGTGGGAGTGATCATGGACGTCTCGGTTGCTGCTCGTAATACCGGTATGTTCGAAATGCTCCCTATCTATCTATCTATCTATCTATCTATCTATCTATCTATCTATCTATCTATCTATCTATCTATCTATCTATCTATCTATCTATCTATCTATCTATCTATCTATCTATCTATCTATCTATCTATCTATCTATCTATCTATCTATCGTTCATGAGCGAGACATCGGTTGCATATAACCACTGTGAAACATGTACGCGGTTGGGTGGCTGAGGGTAACTGCTGATGTGGCGAAGTTTGCAATTCTAATTGTAACCAATGCTCTCTGAAACGTTTCCTAGTGGGTTTATTCTTCCTATCCGATACGGAAAAGAAGCTTCGGACACTAAATTTCTATTCAAACATACGAAGTGAGTGTGGGCTATTGGGATTGTGTTGTATTGCACTCCCTTTGTACATTTTCCACAGTAGCGCATTTCCATCAAACATACAAGTGTCCCATTCGCCAACGTGTTATTCACACGACAACTACACTTTTATGAACCGTGAGTCATGAAATGAAGCCACTGGGCCTCGTGAACCCTCCTTTTCCCAATATCCCTGCCAAATTATGGCAGGGATGGGTTTAATCGCAATGTGACTACAAATCATTCTTTGATTTAGTTGCTCAACCGCAACTCATGTTTTAAACCGTATAGATCATTGGTGAGGTTCGATATATCTTTGGGAAACATGATTTTAAGCATTAGTAATTGAGGCCTTAGCGAATTTACTCCTTACATTTTACTGTTGTCAGGGGCCAGTTTTAGGATTCCCAGTCACTTGTTTCTGTCTTATTTAGAACCAGATAACAAAACAGCATCTACTTGTAATTGGAGAGCTCTTTCGAGTTGTGTTAGGTATTGAGGGACTTCCAGATCGCGAGAGCGAGACGGATTTCTAAGTTAGTCCAGGAACCCGGGGAGCGTGCGACTTCAGCGACCCTCTGTGCAATAATGTGTGTCCAACGAACGTGTTTGAATGTGAGCTTCCGAGGAGATGATAGTTAATTTGGAGATTAGTTTGTTGGACTTTCCGCAAACGAAATGTACAATAAAACGTATACTCTGGCTTTTGAACCACTAAATTCGAACAAAGCCAATTAACAAGAGGAAATGGAGACAAGTCCTAGGGCTAACTCTTACTGTGTTATTACATAAATGAAACCAAACATACACGATGTTTTTTCTCTCGATCGAAGAAATACTGAATAATATATGGGATTTTTATTTGAGTTTTAGCTATACTGAATAATATATGGGATTTTTAGTTGCTAAGATTTTTAGCTAGTAAGTGATTTGGTAATTTCCAAGTTGAAGTAATAGACCAGATGTTGTAGTTTTCATGGGCATTAGGTTAAAAGAAACCTTGCTACACGATGTGCTTGGTTTTATTGCATCACACAATCTCGTTTTTGCACTTCAAGTTGCGTTCAATTTCCATCTCACACAGCCACCTTTGATATCGCCCTCCTGAAATTATCCACACCGTTGGATCTCACACGACCGAACATCAGTATCGTAAATCTCCCTACCGCACAAAATACCACACTGCCACAATTGAGTGAAACGGGTGTTATTGCTGGATTTGGGTACTTTTTGCATCCCGACATGGAACCAACCATCGCTCAGTTAGCCACACTTAAATTTGTGGCACATCAAATATGTGCTCAACGCCATGGGGTGTACAGTCCTACTTACAACCCTTGCATCGACGACGATGTAACAAGACGTGCGATGCCGGTTATTTGATTGTAACTGTTTATTTGGTTATATTTGTGTGCACCAAATCTCATTTTATGAGTACTACTCTGATCGTCCAACTAGCTGTCTCGGCTTGTTTTTCCAATCCCACTGCCAACTTAATGTCCCCACGCANTGTAACTGTTTATTTGGTTATATTTGTGTGCACCAAATCTCATTTTATGAGTACTACTCTGATCTTCCAACTAGCTGTCTCGGCTTGTTTTGCCAATCCAACTGCCAACTTAATGTCCCAACGCACATGATGCCATATCATCTCCAAACATCCATGCCATTCTATTAGGGTTTTCACTGATCTATACAGTATCCACGGCTGCCCAAGAATATGCGAACTGTTATGTGTTTAAAAAATTCAACCAATCATGAGAGTCTCCCGCATGTTACTGACAAGTTAACATTCTATTTCTCGCTTGACTAGCCATTTCATTTTCATGTTCTGTGAGCTAATTACTCATTTGAACACTACGACAGCTCGTGTGGAGTAATCAGCTAACAGTCAAGAAAAGTTGGATCGAACATACAAGTGTCCCATTCGCCAATGTGCTATCCACATGACAACTACTTTTATGAACCGTGAGTCATGAAATTAAGCCAATGGGCCTCGTGAACCTTTACCAATATTCTATCTTTGGCGAATTATGGCAGGGATGGGTTTAATCGCAATGTGACTACAAATCATTCTATGATTTAGTAGACCAGAATAAGTTGCTCAGGCGCAAATCATGTTTTAAGCCATGTAGATAATTGGTGAGGTTTGACATGTCTTTCGGATGCATCATGTTAAACGTTAGCAACTGAGGCCTCAACGAATTTACTCCTTACATTTTACTGTTGTCAGAGGCCCGTTTTAGGATTCCCAGTCACTTGGTTTGCGTCCAAAATAACCTTGTCTTATCTAGAACTAGATAACAAAACAGCCTCTACTTGTAATTGCAGAGCCCTTTCGAGTTGCGTTAGGTATTGCTGGACTTGCAGATCGTGACAGCAAGACCGATGGCCAAGTCAGTTCAGGAACCCCGGGAGCGTGCGACTTCAGCGACGCTCTGCGCATTAATGTGTGTGTGTCTAACGAACGCCTTTGAATGTGAGCTTCCGAGGAGATAGTAGATCATTTAGAGATTAACTTGCTGGACGTTCCCCAAACAAAATGTACAATAAAACGGGGAAAGTGGATTAAAACCACTAAATTCGAACAAAGCCAACTACGCAAATGAAACCAAGCATACAAAATATTTTTTCTCTCGATCGAGGAAATACTGAATAATGTATGGGATTTTTAGTTTCTAAGATTTTCAGCTAATGAGTGACTTCGTAATGTCCAAGTTGTAGTAAGAGACCAGATGTTATAGCTTTCATGGGCATTGGGATAAAAGAAAACTTGCTACACGATGTACGCGCTTTTGTTGCTTTACGCAATCTCGTTTGTGCACTTCAATTTGCATTCCATTTCCATCTCACACAGCCACCTTTGATATCACTCTCCTGAAATTATCCACACCGTTGGATCTCACGCGACCGAACATCAGTATTGTAAATCTCCCCACTGCACAAAATACCGCACTGCCACAACTGAATGAAACGGGTGTTATTGCAGGATTCGGTTACTTTTTGCATCCCGACTTGGAAAAAACCACCGCTCAGTTAGCCACATTTAAAGTTGTGACAACAGAAATGTTCTCAACTCCACGGAGCGTACAATCCTACGTAAAACTTTTGCATCGACGACGATGTAACAAGACGTGCGACGCCGTTTAGTTGGTCATTGTATTTGTGTACACCACACCTCATTTTATGAGTGCTAGTCCAGCTAGCTGTCTCGGCTTGTTTTGCCAATCCAAGTGCCAACTTAATGTCCCGGAGTCCTTCGATTTGATCGCACTGTGTAGGCAAACATACAAGAATAGCACAAAGCTAATGTGGATGTGTGCAATCGCTTTAGTAGCAGAGAACGTTTGGTCCTACGAGCGAGGTGGTTGTCTGACATTTTGCAGATCCATTTTTCCTGGAATGGAGGTACCTCAATTGGCGAATTGCAAAGTCGCTTGTCGGTGGTTCTGACACGGAGATAGATGGATTGGAGGAATAATGGCTGTGTACCGATGCAGACGAACGGGATTTCGGTGGTTTCTCGTCAGAATATTAACACCTACAGAAAACGGCACAGCACTTACGACAGACTTCCCGAGAAGCTTTTGATCGTCGTCTTGCAAGCATGTCAAAATCAGGTGCATGGGCATTCACAGTGAGAGAACGCTCAGTGAGACAACGTATCAAATGAAGTTATTATTTCAGAGTATCTCGGTGGGTTGCACATTCACTGTAATGACAGACTAGATTCGATGACCAAGTGAATAGCAGATAAGTGGGGAAGATGATGAGAGGGCTGTACCTAATAATGAGAATAGTAAACCTGAGAAGAATTCTCCTGTTTCAAGCTTTCCTAACAGTTAGTGTGTTCATTTTGTTCAGTTTTTGGGTAAACGAATTGGCAGCATTTGTGATGGATGATTCACTGCTTGAAATGTCTTACCACTCATAATTTCTGGGTGACAGTGGAGCTGGATTTGCGGGAAACTATGCACAGAGCCCAACTTTGTTTGGCACAGTGTCTAGGGGTCGTCCCGACAACTCGACATGCATACCCATAATTATGGTGCGCACGATATCACAACTGGTTCGGATTCAGAATAAAGTGTCAACCATCCCGTGAGGTTCACTGTTGTCGTGGGGTGATCAAATAAATTGATAGATACGCATAACTGTTTTCTCTGCTCAAGACGTCCGACTTGACACAATCTCGTGTGTGCGAGAATCGAGAGATTTGACCACATTCCTGGCCAGTCCTATTTATCGACAGCAAGTAGTCCCATGCCTGATGCATTATTCCGTTTACGAAAAAGCCTCCAACATTGCAAGCAATAATAATGCTGAATAATCGCCAACTGGTTCGGCAACCTTTTCTTTGACCCTGGGCAACGGCATCGTCGTAAATTAATTAGGGATACTGGATCCCATTCCTTCGAAACATCGAAAGCGTATGACCGGGAATACAACCAGTTCGGTAATACTCACTGACCGCACGAATGTACGGCAAACCTGCCCTTGTCGTGTAGAACTGCGTCTTCGTTGGTACTAGAGTAAATTAGAAAGATGAATGCAGGCTGTCAGCGATGATTAGTGCACCCATAGGTGAACCAGACATAAGAATTACCTTTGTGTGGACCCCATGACCGGGGTCGTGATCAACCGAGTTTCGGAGTCCAGTGGCGTCATATCAACCTAAATCAGGGTAAATGCGGAAAACCTCGGTGTTAAAATTATCGTCCTGGATTCACCTGCCTTTTGTTCTGCTGGTTACAAATTAATATGGCCTTTTCCTAGCCTATTCTTGAAGATGTAACAAAGCTGTACTGAAATCCGTGGTATAGACTACTTGCTCGGACGCCCCTAAACTAGCGATTTTTATTCGACAGGCTATCAAAGGCTTTAGTATTCGGTTGCGAACATCTTTTGGTGTGTGCTACTTCACGCGTTACAGCATCACCTTATCAATAGAATGTCATAAGCCAGGTTGGCTGAATATTGATGATTTGACAATCATTTAGTTGAGCCAACCATTTGACAGATTTATCATGAAAACACGTCGCGTCACCACTTCAGATTTGGTATGAACATGACTGGAAGGTACTGTCCTGAATGTGTCGAGTTTCCGAATATTGGTAGACATCTGGACGAAGCAGATGATCGGAGATCCATAAGTTTTCAGGCTTCCTTTGAGACTTCACTCAGCATTTGAAGTCTGTTTATACTGAAATGCTGTCAAATATTTCAGCGCCGTTTCATCACTGTTGGGGATCATTGCTAGCTGGAAACTCATCAGACACTCTGGAAATTCGGACAAACACTTTGTTTAATAGGTGAGCACCGCACCGCATACAATAACGGACAATCTTTAGTGTTAGTCGTTTGCACTGAAGGGAGATAGAGTTTAAACAACTGTTAATCACAAGTCACGAGGATTTCGGCAGGAGTTTTACGATTTTCCGGTGTCCAATCTGATAACTTGACAAACGAGAAGCAACTGGTTTTCTAGAATGTGACAATAACTGCCATATCATCTCCAAGCTTCCATGCCATTCTATTAGGGGTTGCACTAGAATTTCACCAACAGGTTCACGCCAATCGGATTGTTTCTACTCCACTGATCTATACAGTATCCACGACTGCCCAAGAAATTTGCGCAACGTTACGTGTTCAAAAGATTCAACCAATCATGAAAGTCTCACGCATGCTACTGACAAATTAACATTCAATTTGTCGCTTGTCTAGCCATTTCATTTTCATGTTCTGTAAGCTACTTACTCACCTGGAGAAGAAATTGTATGGAGTTTGGAAAAATACTTTCCCGGGTATTTTGGCGGTAGCAATCCGAACCTCCTTAAAAGAGGAAACTTCGGCCTCGTCCAATGATTGATCAACGCAATCGTAGGCCCAGTTTGCATCTCAGCCGTCTAGTTGGAACCTTAGGATTTTGTTGACCGGAAGCCACTTGGGCTGTTTGATATCCCATATCGAGTTAACCAGGTTAGAATTCCTGAATGTGGTACTGTGTTACGCTCATTATGTAGCCGAGGTTATCTTTCACGGCTGTGAGGCAGATGCACTCGTTGAGTGTTCAGTGCACACTTGCATGTTACCGGACTTCCACCTCGCACACGTGTAGGGCATCAACGAAACGTTTTCTGCATGCTGGAATAAGCGACGGCTGATTGAAGGCGGTACGCCATCTCAGTCAAATGAATCGGTTACTCAATTAAGTGATGTACCGTAAATGGATAATGCGAAATGAAACTCAGTTGAGTGACCAAAGCAAATCTGCCAAAAGTTCGATCGGCGATAGAGGTGAGAATATTGATTGCCATTTGGAGTGGCAACGGACGAGCGTACGTTCCGATGGAATTGAACCTACCAAGACGCCTTAATGTGACCAAGTGAACGAATTTGTCTACCTCGGCCATCACAGCTCAGTTATTAATGAAAATGCGTATTGGCGAACTGTGAAACTACGCTTGCACAGCGGTTTCATGACGGAACTCGTTCAATTACTGGCCAGGTTGGACAAGTTACTCGAGGACCGAACAACTGAGTGTTTTCACCAAGCCATTGCACAGCGGAGCTCGAAAGTGTTCTAAATGTCATCTCGATCAGCTTGGAGGAATAGTCCGTGAGTACCGTGTAACGAAGATGCATGCATACCCAAGAGTGTGACTAAACATGTGCTTTGGACAGTGCGCAATCAGGCAACGGGGTTCGTATAGTATGTCGACCGTTAGCACGGTCATTTCAAAACGAATATGTCTATGCTGACGCAAGTACTGTCCACGAAATACTGCCAGTCCAACGAAATGGTCGTCACCCATCAGTCCGCCGATCATGTATTTTTCCGAATCCACGTTGCTTTGGGAGCTGAACACATCGATCACAGACTTCTCATGAAATCTCTACTGCAAGACGCGATAATGAACTTGAAATTTGAAGCTGGTCTCGCGAGTCTAGTAATTATTTCAACGTGAAATTCAACCACTGGACGAACACCAACCTGACAGATCTGCTATTGTTACAATAATCTTGTAATCTGAATTTATTTCACTGTTTTCTAAAATCTAGATTCCATAAAATCTCCGACGGAATTGAGCTTCGCACCCACAAACTCACGGGAAATGCACCACACTATCGTTAATCGATAAACGTTAATTTCTTATTTTCCGTCCTTCGACGGTCATAAATACCATATCATAGCTTGCACCGCCTTACGCCAGGCACTAAAGTAAGACATTCCATAGCCAAAACCTCGTCGACCTTTGGTTTACACAGGCGTTCTGTCACATAACTGTACCTGATCAGTCAGATACCCGATGGAAGCTGACCGGTCTTCGCCCTAAGAAGGAAAATTACAAACCTATTCACTGGGTTTTTATTTCTTCAAAGGATTTGTCGACAAATTTCCAATCGTACTCAGTGTTTCACACTACCGAGTGAATGTTTTCGAACTCATGCCTAAGTGTGTGTATACATTCAACTACATTGCATAGCTCATTCGCATAGCTCACTCAGATTCAAATTTAGTTGTAGACGTATTCACGGACGTCAGAGAATCAGGCAATTTGTTGTCAAGTCAACAATAACCTAGTCCTTGTAGACCAGTAGATTAACCTGCGCTTTAGAACAGCCAGGCCATACCCTAACCACAAATAAGCAGATAAGTGCAAATCGATAGTCTTGGACGATGAACGAAATTCTGTCGTTTCAACGGTTCTCCCACTATGCTACCTCGACTGATGAGATCACTCCTTCTCACAGAATGGAGCATTAAATTATACACGATTTTATGTGCAACCTTCATGCAATATTTATTTCGAGAAAAAATCAGTCTTCATCTGGCATTCCCGCGTTCGGTGAAGGCGACAGATCAAATATTACAAGTTCACTTGTTGAAAATTCAGGACTGACAGAACCGTCCGCGTATTAGTCCTAGTTTGGTGCGACAACATGTCCAACAAACACGGGCACCGCAGAATCACACACGAGGGCGAAGAAGAACGGGTGGTCGACAGAAATTGTCTCAGGCAAGCGAGTACTAAAACTCTGAGTGAATAATGTCGCGGCAGCCGCTGGCACTCCCTCTTCATCGAGCTGTATAA
>NW_008752047.1:15437-25072 GCF_000715545.1 Opisthorchis viverrini | reverse complement strand
CGAACGGGCTTCTCAGTGCGGAAGCCAATTGTCCTGGTGCTTGTAATCTGGAAAGAAGTTTCGGCAAACCAGTCCTTTCTTGTGGCAACAAAATCATCAGCGACCATTCACTCTCGGGAAATGAAATAATCAAAAATGGACGGAGATTCAGATCACCTTCAGTTGAACTGGCAAATAATGCGTGATTCAATAGGATTGCTAGTTAGGAATGATGGTTTTCGGTATCCTTCTGTGTACCAGACGATTCTCCAATACTGACTAGGCAGCTTCATACCGATGATGATCATCACTATTCAAAAGTGATGCTTCTCCTCTGCAACTCCGTAATTTTTATTTAAAAGCCATCCTGTGTTGAAAAGACGGAGATGCTTGGAGAAGGTATCTAGTGCTAGTCCATCGAAACAATTCTGGGGTACGCACATCTCCAGAAATACTAGCGATTGGATTGAGTACAGGAGAAAACAATTATATAAGAAAGAAAGAGCAAAGCGTCATCAGTAGACTGATTCCTCTAGTTGTCGTCCTTCTGGTTGCTCCGAGAGAGGTGATAATTTTGATGACGCAGCGCAACGTCCGATGTCGCATGATAGGTTTTTTCCATTTTAGATTGTAATTGACTATAAGGGGCACCGATCTGCCGACGCAAGCATTGTAGCCTTTTGCCCAAGTACGAGTGCATTAATTGAAATTTCTTACAGCTTCGTGTGGGGCGACTTGGTTTCGAGGAATACATGGTAACCACAAAATGCACACTGCAGAGGCTGGCAATTCTTCGGGCGCCTGATGGTCGCCAATATGAGCAACCTCAGGGAAATAGCGAACATCGCGGATAGCTAGGCGAAGCACTCGTCTGTAATAACAGAGGCGGAGATAGACAACAAATTCACCAACCCTCTTATGAGATATATAACGGCACTTTAAAAAGCCACGCACTGTTGGGTGGTGGGAACTTGACAATGGTTATTTTGTGACTATGCAACTATGCAATAAATAGCAAATTTTGGAGCAATCCTAGTGTCACGATTAGATGTCCTGTGCTAGATCTAGGGTTTATTCAGATACAATTTTATGCTTTCTGTTGCTAGATACGGCTCTACCGACAATAGCGGTTGGTTTCTTCAGAATCGATCCACCGTTAATTTAACCATCAAATAGGTTTAACTTGGTGCGATGTACAATGTATTCATGGAACATTTACCGGCAATATCTTTTTGCCTGAAGATGTTTGAAGTGCATTACATATCAATGTATAAACGATGAAGAGGGCGCGAACGTTTCTTCATTGGATTCGGTTGTCATCCCTGTACGTCATGTAAGCTCCCACAGCGCATTTACCAACAGCATAGAACGCAAAATATCAATCTTATTGAATATTTCGCGACAGAATTTCGTTAGCCGTCCTCGGTGGATCATTTTTAATCGTAAACGGCTGTCGGAATTGGGTCATGAACGTAGGAGACCATTCTGCACAAGAGAATCGAGGTCTACCTAGCCCTGAATTAAACAACCAATAATTCGGCTTCATCGCTATCGCCCCCATTAATGTCAAATTTTGGAAGCGAAAGGTCCTGATAAAAACTGCACAACTAAAAGCTTCGTATTGCTGAACCAAAAAAGGAAGTTATGGCAAGCGACCTGTAATTTCCTGCGTTCCCTTCCAGAGAAAGATCAGGTTCAGGTACACTCTACTAGTCATGTATATCCCTGATTCAAAAGGGGCCTCGTATATTGGCGACTGCTTACTTATTCCGGTTAATAGGCGTATTTGCTGGCAATAAATCTAACCGCACACGTGTACAGTCAGCAAAATAGACCATTTTATAGACAGTTACGCGAGGAAAATGAACAGACGAATGTAACACTGGTGAGGACGATTTCAGATACGTGAAGGTATTAACGCTGAGTATTGTTTAAATCCTTGCAACCATTTTTTGTTCCTTCTGAGTATTGAACTGATGAAAACACGCTGCGGATTTGATGAAAAGCGTGAAAACCAGTCCCATAGTTAGCCTACTAAAACCTTGCACCAGGTGAGCTTACCCAGGCACTGTTGTGTGGGAAGCCGTTTCGACCTGATAATCAAATGGTGACGGATTCGGTATGTAATGCTGAATAGTAGCTGTACACATTGTGCAAATTACCGATGGGAACGCTTATCTTGGTCCGTGTTGGTGGGCGCCGAACGAAAAGGACATTCGAAAAGTCATAGGCTGCAGGAGACGATGATCATTGAGCGTAGTGAATTAAGGGAATCGATCACGGAAATTGATGTGAGCTGAGGATTTCCATGTTTGTAGGTGCATTCTAAATGAAGGGGGCAAGAATAACACCTATGCAAAGTGTGCTCCCGTGTTTACATTTGATTGCCACGAGATGTCAATTAAGCGTACATTGGAAGGATCCTTTGATGTCCCCAGCGTGCGCAGTGGGTCAAGGGCTCGTTTTTACTCAGCTGAATTCTACTGCGGTTAACCAAGATCAAGCTGGAATATAGATATTCCCAGCTGGTTAACCTACGGGGATTGAGGTGGATCTTTAAGAGAACGAGCATGAAACTGTTTTCCGAACGGATAAACATTCAGTTTTCTAAAATCGTCTGACAGTCTGTGGAATATTTCGTTCGAAAACCAAGGTGGGATATATGAACTGCATTAATGTGTGAAGTTTTAATAAACCATATTCCGTTTGTGGACAGTGGAGATGCCGTTGGGTTTCGGGCCCAAATTTACGCACATAAAACAGGCTCAATGTGGTCGTGTATGGTTGCTTGACTCTTCGTGATATAAGTGTAGATAATGTTGGTTGACTAGAATGGGCCTTCTCCAAAATAAGACGAGTAAGCGGACTCAGTTTTCCTATAATTTGGCTGTAACTCTCGTGGATTTATGGAAAACAAAAACGATCATATTCGAATAATATCCGGAATCAGTCGGCGAAAATGTCGTCTGATTTCATGACATTCACGTGTAGATGCTGAACGTTTCAAAGAGTACAAAGAGAAACATAAAGAAAGATGTCACCATTGACAAAATGCTGGTATAGACATTGATTGGTTTGACCACAATTGCACCTCAACCGTTCTTAAATTTGGTACAGCTTGAAGAATAAACCGTGTGTTATATTACTAAACTTATCGGCTTTTGATGACGTGGCTCTTGATCTGTTGATCGCTGAGGTTGGTAATTGGTTTTTCACCAAAAAAACAATGTCAGGAACCAACAAACTCACTCGAGCTACCAATATTTCAACATATTAGTAAACTTACTCGCTCCATCGAAAAGGAAGTTTTATAGCCATACAGTCCAGTTCTGCGAGAGAGGCCAGATAGAATGGCGATTTCCTATACATCATTTGCACTTTCATCGATTCCCCGTTCAAGCAATGGAAATCACTCTCTTTAGTTTGTTCCTTATCAAACTGGTGATCCCATGAGCCTATGGATTTGTTCACGTCATAGTTGGGCACTACAGCCTCTTACCTCGAAAATACAACGCGTTGATTAGCAGGAATATCGAGTTCTGGTCGAGAAAACCAGACGGCAACAGTTCCTCAATTTTGTTCTTCGTGTTTTTGGCAACCCAGGCGTTAATGTGACGTCTTTTCGCCTCTATATTTGGAAGTTCGGTTAGCTGTGTGGCACACGACAGTGAGAGAATGTTGGAGAAATATGATTACCAGCTCAACTGAGGCCTTGTAACACTCGGAAACTAGTGTACTGTATTCCGGCCGAATATCGATCGAATTGAGTAGAAATAGTCGATTAGCAAGGTTCAAGTCCACGTCAGTGGATACCTCGAAATACTTCGAAATTATTGGTCCATAGGACTGATGAACAGCATCGGATCTGAGCATCGGGGGAATGTGAAGCACTTGCTGGATCTCTTGCAGTGTTTCCCCGTCGGCTCCGGCCATCAGCAACAACGAGGCACAATAAATACTCATGGGCGAAAATACAGAGTTCGCTAAATTTTCTGAACCATGTGTAAATATGCTGGTTTATCGGAAATGCATCATTGACTTACCGGCTTGCAACTTGATGATTTTGTCATAAATATCTGTAGCGAATTCTGTGAGACCTTCTTTGAAATGGAGAACGTCTTCCATCGCTTTAGCCTGCATAGTGTGCCTAGACTGAAAAATTGTTTTCACCTTATATATAGGTCTGGTTTGGCGTTCCCTGCCTACGCGTTTTCTTCGGTTGGCAGGTTTACGGAATCACGTGGTTTTGTAGAGATGAACAAACGGTACGTGTGGTTTTTTTACAAAGTATGTGAGCAAGGTCAATCTGTCCGTTCTTCCAGTTGGAAACCCTCGGTCACTTGAAGAAACTCATCAGCGCGTGTTTCAGTTCCCAATGACAGTACCGAACAACAGGTATTTCACACTGACAGGTCGATGAGTTTGGTGAGACCCTGACGCATGTTGGTGTTCAGCGGTACGCGAGGTGGATTTTGGAATTTGGACGTGTGTATGTGTAGCAATATTGTACCAGTAGTTTGGTGGGATGGATTGATAATGTGAAAAGATAATGGTCGAAGATTGTTTTTTCGCTCATGCCATATGTTTTAATTTGTCGCTCGTAGTGAACTGTGAAACTGGTCTATGTCATCACCGACTGGGATAACGTAGGATTTGTCTGACACCCCACATAATACCCGGATGTTCCACCTGGCGTTCCCAAGATCATATCCGCTAGCCCGTCCGTGAAATCATCCGCCAATATGAGTCGTGCGAATAGTTCGATTGCTTTCTATGGACGTTTCGAGGCGTCAGCTCTTCAAACCCGGTTTCGAATAGTTCGTCGAATGGACACCGATTAAATCATCATTATCTGTGAGGCCCTCTTTGGAATGGAGAACGTCTTTCATCGCTTTAGCCTGCATAGTGTGCTTAGAGTGGTGTTTTCTACCTAGTATGAGAATAGGGTCAATTCATCCGTTCATCCAATTCCAAACCCATGCTCTGTTGAGCTACTTGTGTGTGTGTGTGTTGAATCAGGCGCCGCAAACGCAAAGTCATCAGTGTGTGGTTAAATTGTGAAGGGACGTATCGAACAACAGGCATTTCGCACTAATTAGTCGGTGAGTTTGGTGGCACAAACCGTGTGTACATGTGGTGTCTGCATGGGTGTGTGTAAAATTTCTCATATAATGATTCAGCTCGTGTGATATTCAGGGAAAACGTGGCTGGCGGCATCGGTTCGCGTTGATGCTTTTCATTCTGTACCAACTCTGAACATTTTTATAAGTTCCGGGTTTCCCCTTATCATGCAATGTCTAATAAAGCACTCCACCTTACTCCGGCCACATGAAAGCAGTCTTGCAATCGATGTGTTTCGGCAGTTCCAAACATACATCACATCAGGTGTCTTTGAAGGGCGAATTCCTACCTGATAAACATCGGGAATCATGAATGTATTTTCTTAGAGCCCACTATATTGTGATGCGGATCTGGTGAACAACTATGTCGCAGTACACGCCATGCTGAGATTTCCGAGACTGAGTTTCAGGAACCTAAATCAGAATCGGGAAGGGGTTCACCAAAATGCTCCATTAAATGCGGTAAAGTAAACACACGTCCATCGCACTAACTGAAGATGCACGCGAACACTGATTTCATGACAATGCAATAACACTCGTATTCCATTCATTAATATAACGAAACCACTCGACATCCTCAGAAGTAAAACTGACTGCCATCCAGCTGAAAACATCAAAGGTAGTCTCCCCAACAAAGACCTCATAGCTCCTTTCTACCGAATAAATGCTGGGTGTTTTAAGTTCTATGGGAGCAACCTACAGCATGAGCTCTATCACCAGGCGTATCGATCGGAATTAATATTATCCTTATACTAGCGTTTATTTCTTATGTCTCAGGTTATTCATTGCTACGGAATCACTCTCCGTGTGTGACTTCTCCCATGTTGCTCCATTGTTTCGCATGCTAGAGGCTAAGCCGTGCAGTGTGATGTTATTAGCTACGAGCATACATAGTTTTCCTGCGAAAGGAACAAGAACATACCAGTCATGAGTGCTTTCAGACAAAAGCTGATCAGGTTCAGGGAACTTCCTTATAGCTCAACACACACGTCTATAAGTTACGGGCTGATGAATAAAATTATCTCATCTCCCATTTCATCCGGTCTGCAACATAGCTTCATCCCAGCAAGTCACCAACTAGCCAAACCCATTCATTTTTAGTCGAACTTGATCAGTGTTGCAGCAGTCAAAAGTGGCATCCAGCGTATAGTTCAACATTACTCAAGAGTCGGACAAGATCTTATAGAGTGCGCATGTTTTCAGATGGGTACATCCAGGCCTATGTGCTTCTGCCACCCTAATCTTCAACTGCAAAATTTGCACAAACAGACTCTACCCCATCCACTTTTGACGCTTTGATAAGTTCATTAGACTACTGATATTGATTAAAAATGTGACAGCCACTCAACTTTATCGTAGACTCGTCCCAACAGGTGTTCAGCATTGGTTACTTAAACGTAATGTGGACATCGTCAATGACTATTGAATCAAGCTTCCCACCACAACTGTGAAAATCAAACAAGTTACAACAAAAAGGAAACATATTATTATCAGCCCTTCATTTCAGGGTGAACCTGGGCGGGGGCCATCTGCCTCAGCGTTTATATCATACGACCCGGAAATTCGTTTTGGCCTCTTCACCCAGTGTGGTTCGTGACCATTCAGCTAATGTCCCTAGATATTGAATCTAAACGCCCATCTAAACTGCCGGTCCGTTCCTTCACCCGCCGTTGTACAACAGAAAGCATAAGATGCACAACACGGCAGTTTTGCAAGAAGTAAATAGGCGTAACGCATTTGAGCTGACAACCGACTCACGGAGGTTAAAAGCCTTGTGCTTGGATGTGTGACATGCAAGGCAAGGTCGGTAAAGCCAGTCAGTGGAATCTTCACCAGCCTGCGGATTAAAACATGGTTACACGTTAGCCACCACTAGTGTGGATTATTTCGGTCCTTTTCAGTACGCGACGGACGACAGTAGAGGAAGACTCGCGCAATTCTCCATCTTGTTAGCTGCTGTGGTTCATCAAAACGAGTGTAGAGCGATCAAAAATGTAACCACATTCGACCCCGTTATTAGGAGGATGTTATCCCATAGACAACTCAATCTCCGCCATTGCATTTACCGCGAAGGAGTATGGGATCAACGGATACCATCTATTCGCCGAGTGCCTAACGCGGTTTTCCTCGAGAAAGCCTTGAACGACAAATCTTTTTCTGCTGTGAAGCGTCTTCTGAATAACCGTCTACGATGATCCAGATTCATTAGACGTGCTGATCCCAAGTTACTTGTTATTATTACAGGGAATGTTCGATCTGTCAGGTATGAGGCCAGTATACATGCCAGGTATACTCGATGATGGAGACAGGGAGGGAGTTGTCCCAGAATTTATGAAGTCACCGGTTGAAGGAGTATTTTCGGCTTTTACTGTTGCGACAAAACTGGATACGGAAATATCGAGATTTTCGAGCTGAATACATCTATCAAACTACCGAGGAAGCATTGCACGGAATAAATTGGACAAATGCATGAAAGTCAAAGTTTCTGAAAATGGACAAAACAACCATGAAAAGGTGAGCGAACTCTCCAGGATTACGCCTTAAGATATTCCACGATTGCAGTAACGAAGTGTACATGGATTGCTTCCTAAAGATTGATACCAAGTTAATGTTCGAGCTTCCGTCTCCGTGAACGTCTACCGATAAGGTGAAGAGTTTAAGGCCACAATAAGGACAACATCTGAGAGCGGGGTAATCTAATCTGACGCTTGTCCGAAACTGCCCCGGCTTGGAAACTTTCCCATATCAGTCACAGTAGTATTTCGTCTCGAATGGGGTGCTGTGACAAGTATTAGATTGCGAATGCACCAAATGCCCTCAGTGTGAACATGACCGTGTTGGCCACAAACATCTACCAACTTATCGAACAGAAATCGATGACTCAAACGTTGTGATCATAAGCTGCGCTTTATTGAAATAAACGCCAAGCTGACGTACATGCACACAAACACATGAAAAAAAGACGAGCTTGTAGCGAGCACAATCAACAGGCGTATTTAGCCGAAGAAACGAACTGGCATGCGTGTCCGAATATCGGTAGATGGTTTACTGGCCCAATGGAAATTTGAGTGGAACAACCGGGTCCGAGGCTTCGCTTTTACATGCACGTGGGAAACAGAAGTCCGGAGATACATCACAACGCCAACCGGGTGGACAGCAAAGCACCGTGGTGGTCCAAGGGCAACAGTTTCCCTGAAACAGAAGGCAGAGGTAACAAATATATTTCGATCACACAAATGAAACGGTGGGATTTACAAACGGCCACAGAGCGTAACATAGGGCGTACAAGCTAAATCACCCACCCAATTACTTGCTAACTATCTGACTAACCAGCTAACAGGCTAGCAAGCTGGCTAGGCAACCAAATGAGCAAGTAACTAACCTACGGAACAATAACCCAACCGACTGAAAAAACAGCCACATGAATAACACGAGACACAACAAACGTTCTTCATCAACATACACCAAATTTGCCTCACGATCCAAAATACGTCAGAATGCGGTCTGCTCTGGCAGAGCTGCAACCGAGACCAACAGCACGGCCAACAACAGCATACGTAGGTCTATCATCGGGATTGTCGTGATCAAATAGTCCTACGAACTAGTGCATACGAACGTCAATCCCCACTTCCTCTATCGATATGCATGTGCAATGGATCCCGAGGCGATGCGAGGCGACGCGACGCGGGGCGATACAATGCAGCCCGTACCCACGGAACTACCGGATACGCATCTGCAACCGCCGGGCCTGCTTCCTGTTCGGGTGTGCTTGTCTGTTATTGAGGGCGTATGCGGTGCAAGCTGACCCTGACACATGTTGGTCTCCAGCGGTACGTGTGGTGGATTTTGGAATTTGGATGTGTGTATGTGTAGCAGTATTGCACTATTATGTTGGTGGGATGGATTGATGTGGTGCAAACTGAATGGTCGAATGTTTTTTTTTCGCTCACGCCATTTGATTTTAATTTGTCGCACGCAGTGAACTGAGAAACTGCTTTGTGTCATCACCGACTGGGACAACGTAGGATTTTTCTGACACTTCACATAATACCCGGATGTTTCACTTGGTGCTCTCAAGCTGTATCCGCTGGCACCGTTCGTAAACTCATCCGCCAATATGAGTTTCGGTGGATATTCCGAATACATTCTATGGACTTTTCGAAACTCCACAAATGCCAGCCAAATAAATCAGGTTGTTCAGTTTACGTTCTAACAGAAAAATCATACCGGCTTTTGTTTCCCGGCATCCACCGGAGTGGGAGTCGATGGAGATATGCCAGCCTAGTTGCTGCGAACTCGGGACTCCCAAGAGGCTCATAAGGAACGAATTGCTGATTATTCTCAGTACAGACGACACAGCAGTACGTTGAATCTCGACTTCATTTGAAGGGCGAAGTATCGATTAAAACTTCCAAAAGCTGTTCACATCATCTCCACTCCACATGTAGATCAGATGGGGAATAATTCGCTTGATGGGTGAGAACCCACCCCAGAAGTTGTCATTCGAGCAGCCAGTCGGTGCGTGACCACGTGATG
>NW_008752047.1:10166-11719 GCF_000715545.1 Opisthorchis viverrini | reverse complement strand
GCTGGCTAGGCAACCAAATGAGCAAGTAACTAACCTACGGAACAATAACCCAACCGAGTGAAAAAACAGCCACATGAATAACACGAGACACAACAAACGTTCTTCATCAACATACACCAAATTTGCCTCACGATCCAAAATACGTCAGAATGCGGTCTGCTCTGGCAGAGCTGCAACCGAGACCAACAGCACGGCCAACAACAGCATACGTAGATCTATCATCAGGATTGTTCGTCTCGTCTAGTCCTTGGTTGCCTACGAACGCCAATCCCCACATCCTTTCTATATATGCATGTGCAATGCAACGCGAGGCGATGCGATGCGAGGGTATTGCACTATTATGTTGGTGGGATGGATTGATGTGGTGCAAACTGAATGGTCGAATGTTTTTTTTCGCTCACGCCATTTGATTTTAATTTGTCGCACGCAGTGAACTGAGAAACTGCTTTGTGTCATCACCGACTGGGACAACGTAGGATTTTTCTGACACTTCACATAATACCCGTATATTTCACTTGGCGCTCTCAAGCTGGTATCCGCTGGCACCGTTCGTAAACTCATCCGCCAATATGAGTTTCGGTGGATATTCCGAATACATTCTATGGACTTTTCGAAACTCCACAAATGCCAGCCAAATAAATCAGGTTCTTCAGTTTACGTTCTAACAGAGAAATCATACCGGTTTTTATTTTCCGGCATCCACCGAGTTCATGAACTTTATCTCACTGAAACACAAGTGAACTTAAGCTCGGCGATTTAACTCCCACTCCAGTCGCCAGCTGGCATACTTCGCTAACGTGATATTATGAGCATCTCAAAATATGTTTATGCTACAACTATGAAAGCCAAACTGGTCATAGTCCAAGAGAAATACATCTTCATCCATCTTTCGTTTCATGGTGAACCCGCTCGGAGGCCATCTGATTCGGCGTCTGCATCATACAAATCGAAAATCCGTTTGACGACCACTCAACTGACGACTCTACTTTGTGAAGCCAAGCTGCCGGTTCACGCGCAAAGCATGGTAGATTATTACTTCACCCGTCGCTATATGTCAGAATACATAAGTTGCATGACACGATATTTACGCAAGAGAATAAATAAGCATGATGCATTTGGGCTGACACCCAACTTACGGAAGTCGATTACTAGCGCAGTCGTAGCTCACCTGGCTGATTCGAGTCACGTGACCAATATGTCAACTCCCGTGCCATGACCTTTTGAACGACACCAGGTGATTTCACGTTGTTTTCAAGTCCCACTCATTGCAACGACCTATATAAAGGATAGAACACAATCAAGCACACACACTCATTACACACGCATTGCTCGCGCGTCGGAACACAGACCGGCTGGACACAACAAAAACCGCGGACAACTAGGAACGTGTAGCAGTGAATCTGCCGAAAGAAACACAGTTACCTGCGTCCAAACCAACTCGGTAGAACTATTGTAACTTCCGCTCAGAACGATAAGTCCCTCATTTGTACATTCCATGTTTGATATTGTATTCGACTCAATTAAGGTGTTGTAACCTAACACTCTTATAACAA
>NW_008752047.1:5851-6586 GCF_000715545.1 Opisthorchis viverrini | reverse complement strand
ATGATGATTCCCGATAAGGATAAAATGGATCAGCAATGCTCTTCGGCTTCTCAGCCTAGATTGGTTCCACTTATAAAACGACATCTTGGATAAAACATCAGGATGTCTACAGAGGTATCACTAAGATCTAGAATTGCTCAAATTCGCTGAAGGTATAATGACAATGAAACTCTAAATCATGATACTTCACAAGAAATTCTTGACCGCTTTAACTGCACCCGAGGGCTCATTTGAACGTAATCTCTGATTTTCGTTGTCAGTCTCCTTGCGGTCACTACACCGCAAACCTGGGGGGCAATATCACATTTTGTTAGATTATCTGAGACGAAATGGTCGTTCATTAAACAGGTTGTCCAGAACAAAACTCGAGGACATCCCGCCTCGGAACGGCCAAAGAAGATAAACGAAATGTGCACCGCAAATCGAACGGCTACCCTGACAATATAAATTATGTTTTCGGACGATGTAGATTAAGCTCTCTGATGGCCTTGATGCGCGAATTTCCGCTGCTTTTTTGTTACAAACTCACTGTTCTTTTCTTTGTTTGTCCGCAGGGTGTGTGGTCGACAAAATCGATTTCCTTAATGGTTTTAGAATTCATATGAACCTGCAAAGAACGCATATTTCATAAAGTACACGATCGAATTTTTCATCACGTCAGTACGGAAGATTCGGCAACTCTACATGGCTATCTTGGAGGCCGGTAAACACCACCAGGGTGAATTGTCGCCGCTG
>NW_008752047.1:0-5841 GCF_000715545.1 Opisthorchis viverrini | reverse complement strand
GCGAGCGAGAGCGAAGCCTCGGACCAGGTAGTTCCACTCAAAATCCCATTGAGCCAGTAAACCATCTACCAATATTCGGACACGCATGGCATTTTCTTTTTCGGCGATCTTTGCCTCATGTTTGTGCTCGCCACTACCTCGTCTTTGATTCCTTTGTGTGCCTCTCCGTCGACTTGGCAATAATTTCAATAAAGCGCAGCTTATGCTCCCAATGTTCGTCTTATCCATTTCTGTTAGTTTACTTGGTAGATGTTTGTGGCCAACACCGTCACGTTGACTCTGAGGGATTTCGATGCATTCGCAATGTAATATCAGGGAACATGTGGATTAATACTTGTAGCAGCGTTCTCTATTTGAGACGAATTGTCAGATTAATTTTACACGCTCTCAGATGTCGTTTTCGTGGTCTTCCACACTGTCCTGATCAGGAGACGCCCACGGATTCGGTAGCTCAAATACTTTCTAGGATGTAGTCTTTCCTTTGGATGTAATCCGTGTACATTTATTCATCGCAATTTTGGGATATATTGCGCGTGATTCCTGGAGAGGACGCTCACATATTTCATGCAATATCTTCTGGGCAGTTTATTAGATGGCTTCAGCTCGAAAGTCTCGATATTTCCCTATCCAGTTTTGTCGCACCTGGAAAAGCCATATATACTCCTTCAACCGTGGACCTCATGAGTTCCGGGACAACACATTCCCCGTCTCCAACATCGGGTATACCTACCATGCATATTGGTATCATACCTGTCATATTGAGCTATCCCTGTACTGATAAGTAACTTGGGGTCAGCACGTCTAGTCAGCCTGGATTATTGTAACGGCTATTTAGAAGACGCTTCAAAGCAGGCAACGATTCGTCGTTCAAAACTTAGTCGAGGAAGACCGTGTATGGCACTCGGCGAATAGATCGTATCTGTTGATCCCATACTCATCGGTGGTAAATGCAATACGGGAGATTGTGTTTGCAATAGAATCGTGCAATCTTTTAATTGACACGGAGTTGTAACATGAATCTCTCAGTCAAACTTGGCGTTTATTTACCAGTGGAACACTGTCAAGCAAGTCAGATCACCCCAGAGTGCTCGAAACCTACCGAGTTAATAAAACTCCGCCAAATGGCAGTAGGCAAGCCGTCAAGCTTCCGCCAATAAAGCCAATTCCCGAGAGAACGCTCAAGCAGTCAATCAACTCAGCAACGGCCGATGAATATTCACGCACCCCACAGAACGACGATCGATGAGTTTCAGCGTTCACGTATTTCGTCGAAGCACGGTCGATGAGGACGTGCGATCACTAATCGCCCATCAGACAGACTAGATGAATATCAGAAATGCTCTCTAAATACCGCGAAGGCCTTGCAACATTTACACTCGCTGGTTCGCAGGAAAGCTGTTGTTTCCATGTTGGCAATTTTTTTCCTACGCGAAGGTACTGAGGCTGGGACAGCATTTGGTTACAACTGACACGAGAGAGTGATTTGAAAATGGATCCACACATTATTTATATTCCATCGAAAATTTTCTACTTTCACAAATTCAGAATAGTGCGAGTCAGGCAGTGATTTCAACGCTGTGCATGGCTAGTGAAACGAACTTCCATTATGAGGCCGATGATAGTAAGACTTACGATCCGTGGTTCAAACTTTCAGAAAATATTTTCAGTCTAACTGAAGCACAAGGATGATGCTCAGTGAGTGCGCAGTTCGCTCAGAAGACTTGGCAAAACGGAGCACACACGTTATTCCAAATCTACTCTGAGCTTTGGCGAAACCGTGCAGCGAATCTCAGGCATTTCCGCAAAGCGTTCACCTTTATGTAATATTCCCTATCGATGTATGAAATTAGCGAAAAAGGGTCTCAACAATACCGGTCAAATTAATCGTGCAAATTATTCAAGGAGACGGAACAGCATAGATATGTTTTCCATCACCGCCTTGAATATTTACCAGTGAGTCACAAAAATATGACGTGAAGTGTGATCCCAACAGTTAAGCCCTATTCATTCAAGCATTTCCCAATTTCATCAAGTCGAGTAAGTTCAACGCTGCGCATGACGATTGGCAACGAAGGAATAAATGGCTTCACTGACAGCATTTGATCAGAAAAACCCGAATACTTATTCGACTTATTCGCATTCGTTTCGTCTTCGTTTCGTCGTAGGGAATGGCTTAGTGGGGAAATCACACGCATCTGTATACTCACTCAATCTTACGTATTTCAGGTTGCCTTTGAAATACGTGCCTCATGTAATTCTTATCTATTCGCCTTTTGATCATGCATCCGTGTTGTCAGTTGGGGATTAGTGGACAAATTTGTGCCCTTTAATGCAGGGCTGGTGACCAAGACACCGATGTTCCTTTGTACGGTTCTAGTTTAGGAATTTGCAAATCAATATTTGGCCGCAAAAGCTTTACTCAGAAATTTTAAATTTTTGACACAACTACTACTTACTCAGTGGGTCTTGTAAAAATACGATTTCAATATCTCCCTCATGCAGAAACGGGTAAGAGGAATCCCCCCGGATTTCACCTGAAACTTCCCATTTATTTCATTGATTCCGATTTTACACCCACTATTCTTGTATTTGACTCAACCGAAACTGAACGGAAATGTGGTGGAAATTATCATCGAAAGATATCTATAATTAACCGGGGTTCACATTAGTACGTGGTTGATGTATTTGTGCATGCATCCCAAGGGTAAATACTGGGAAGAATGACTAGAGAAGAAGGAAGTATCAAAAAGACCACATACATTAGCAAATAATCGCCTATCATAAAATTTACAAAATTGACCAAGACAAACCTGTTTTCAGTTAATCAACTGCTCAAACAAAATGTTTACTGTGTTCCGTGAGGCAAGGCAAATAGCAGATTGTTGAATTTCTCACAACCATCTTGTAGGTCATGTTGACCTATTGTACGTGGTCAAAACGAGCCATGCAATGATGTCTCTCGGAGAATGAAGGATATATAAGGAGGCCGAGATTTGAAAAGCCATCTGGTACTTGTGAAGGAAAAGGCGATGAACCCTCGACGGTAAGCTACGCGTTTCCCGGTTCCTTCACTGTGCTAGCATATCACAAGTATAGGACGCCTCGCTCGCGCAACGCTGTATGCTTTTTAACTAATTCTTGACGCGTAACTCCTAAAATAAATTTGATAATCCTTCAAACTATTCCAAATTCTGACCTCCTTAAATATGTCTGCATTTCTACGATCATCCGCCTGTTATATGTTGAGTGTATTCAGTAGACAGTTTGCACTTGTTGGATGGGATTTTCTATCTATTTCAGGTTTCCGAAGTGCAGACCTCAATTACTGGTTTTGCTATTTACCGCTGGTAAGCTCACCATCATAGCTCACTCCGCTAGTTAATACCTTTTTCTGGGCTTGTTCATCGTTCTCCTAATGGGTCATACCATGAGCGCAGCTCAGTTTTGCCATGTATTTTGCTTGGAACATTTCAGGTCTGACATTTGTTGATGTTGCACACGTGGACAAACGCATAGTTGGTGGAACGAACGTAGTCCAAGGCACCTACACATGGGCAGTGAAATCAACTTATTTGTGGAGTGACCAGTCCATAAGTATATGTTCCGGTAGTATTTTGTCAAATAAATGGATACTAACGGCTGCTCACTGTTGTGTTCATCCACACCGTCAAGTTATTCGTTCGGTCATTGAAGCAGGGAACCCGAATGTGGCGGTAAGTTAGTTGTGGATAGAATCTCGTTCACTGTGGTGCCATTCCAAGCTAATCGTCTCTACTTCTAACCAATTTCTTGTAGGTTAATGCCATCACTGCTTACACGTAGGTTTATTTTGTAATCATTCGTATGTGCTACCGGTAAAAAGCCGTTATGATTGCACGTTGCGAGTATCTTTACAATGACTTTCCTTATGGCAAAATATCGCCAAGACACGCGCCAGTGGCGCATCAATCCCCAACGAAATGTCCACGATCACTCATGAATTCCCGATTTAGTTACACCGCCCACTGCACTCGGGTTTTGGTTGTCCATCTTTTTCTGTCTTCACAGTCAGTCAGGGATTGGTGATATGATGAAGGTTGTTCCCACTGTGCAATCGTAATGATATTCAATGCTCCGTTTAATGTTTCCATAGCTAAATATTTCCGCCTGGCTACACGCAGTATTCAAAACTCCCGGGTTATTTAATCTCTGTTGTGGGGACATGCCGTAGTAAATGTGTCCTCCCCTCCTTCGTTTTCCACAGTAATGCGGTTCCACCGAACATGCAAGTGGCACATTCGCCAACGTGTTACCCGCATGAAAACTATACTTTTGGAAACCGTGAGTCAAGATATCAGACTTCTAGGTTTTGTGGTGTTTTTTTCTAATATTCGAGTGTTGGTCGGTTGTAGTGCGGTGGGTTTCGGGATTGACCACAACGTGGCTATGAAGCATTCTTTCATTAGGTAGACCAGAACGGTATGTTTAGCAGCAAATCATGTTTCAAACCGTGTGGGGCGTTGTCGAGGCGCGGCGGATCGTTAGAAAGCCTGAATTTGAACGCTGGTACTGGCGGCCTGAACGAATATAGTTGTTACTATTTCCTCTAATCAGGGGCTTATTTTGGGGCAAAATAATTGATATCAAATACTCACCCTTTTTGAGGATTTCCCCGTCTGTTGGTTTCTGAAAAATAATGATGATTTATCAAAGAGTAGATAACAAACGAGTCTCTACTGTGTCATCGTTGTGTTAAGTAATGCGGAGACCCCAGGATGAGAGCCGATGTTGCCTCCTGGCTACCTACTCAGTCAACGAAACCGAAGAGCGCAAGACGTCAGCGACATTCCATGTCATGTGCGCCGGTCGAACATCCAAGGAGAGGGCAGGTTACTGAGAAATTGGATTACCATTATTCTGGGAATGATTGATAATCTAAGTATAGTTGTTTAACACTTGTTCCAAAAATGATATCAGGTTGTCTTGCTGGACTCTGCCCAGGATCAGTGCACGAAAATACGTTGAAAGTGAATTTAAACCACTAAACTCAAACGAAGCCAGTTAACGAGAGCAAGTAAAGATAATTCCCAGGATAATTCGTTTCAAAAATAATACATAAATCCAACCAAGCATACACATTAGTTCTTTCACCGAAAGAAGAAATTGTAAACAACACATTAAATGTTTGGTTGCTAAGTTTTTAGCGAGTGAGTGACTTCGTAATGTTCAGTCGTGATTCAGTCGCATTTGTTTATTTTTTCCAAGTTCCAATAAGAGCACGGTCGTATTAGTTTACATAGGTATTGGGATAGAAAATAAAGTTGCTACTCGCTGAACACCAGTGTGAACTGGTATTATGAATAGGCTGTAAATAGGGCTTTGGGTGAGATAACTTCAAAGAAACCATCACCGTCGGCCGAGTAATAAAAGAGCTGCTCGGAAAGAGAGAGGCAGTAGTGGATTATGCGGTCTAATACGCGAACCAATCAATCACCTGGAGTTTTTCTTTAGTGAACTGTATATCACTGTTTTAGACAAATGAAATTCCATCATTGTTAATCATGTACGCTTTCACTTTCTGAATTTCTTCTGAGTGTAGCTAAGGTATGTCAAGATGTAGGGCCGCAATCCATACCTATTCGTAAATTGATGCAATTCCGTAGGAGAGATGGATGTCTAACGAGCCGGTAGAACAGCATTCATTTCGTCTGATATGAAGGATACTTTGTGGTTACCGAAATGATTCCCGTGGTATTCATGTAAAGTAGCATAATGTTTCGTTAATTTCGACTGCAGAATTTGGTCCCATATGTCACCTGACCAAGCTGTATCTTGGGTTCATGCTCCCAACTCAGATGTCCT
>NW_008752046.1:423135-463300 GCF_000715545.1 Opisthorchis viverrini | reverse complement strand
AGTGTGAGTTCACATGTACTCACATGTACCCAACTAGGGTAATCACCAAAAGATCAGGCAGGCTCTGCACTGTGCCGGACGATTCCTTCAGTAACGCACTCGATTGGTTGACCAGAACAAGCCAATATAGAAGCAGTGATTTTTAGCGCTCCTGCGGAATACTGCAGATATATTAGCCTATGTAACCATCCTTTTTCAAAGCTATTCTTCTAAAAACGGATGGTGATTGGTAATTTATTGCGGAGCTCTTCTCCAGTGTCGCTGCTAAGTGAAACATTATGTTTGATGTTTGGTCTAATCGGAAGGTACCTGTCAGGACGCGCCCAGATATGGAAAAAAGCATATGTGCAGGGAATGACACATTCCCAAGGTCACCACCGGCACGACACGTTTCGGATGGCAGGTGCGTTGGCGGAGCTCACCAAACAAGACTTAGCGACATAAGATCAGTGGGGCTGAAGTGTTCACGACCGGAACACCGCCATCGGCTGTACAGAATGAACAAGTGGACGGCCCTGTAGTCATCCTATATACATTTACGCAGAAGCTCTGTATGTTTTGTCCTGACAATACAGCCGTGCCCAGGGTTCTCTGTCTTCTTCTTATCACGTAGTTAGGCAGGCTCAGTGCAGGCGTAACCAATGGACGGTCATCCACGATACAACAGTACCGACCAACGTGTGATTACAGTTGGCTTTGCAACCATCCGGCTATAAAACATTTTTGATCTAAGACCTTTCGGTGGGGGTGACGTCGAACTCAGCGCCTCACAGGATGCCTCCATTTCGCTACTGTGGGCATTTTCAGAAGCCTTTTTATTCGGAACCAGCTGTATTACGCTTAGCGATGGTCGCAGTTTTCAAATAGTTACGAAATGTTACTAAATCACTTGAGTTACTTCAATTATAGTTAGACAGTCATCATCATCATCGACAGCATGACATCAGTGTTCAAAACCGATGCTTCACTGCCGTAAGACCATGATTTATTTGAAGGCCTTATTGTAAAGAAGAGAGTAAAAGTATACGGGGAAGGGACTTAGTACTAGCTTAACATAATCATTCCGATGTGTCTATACCTCCAGACATTCACTCAGGCAATCTGGATAGAAACTGACTACAAGAACGCCACTGACATCGGTTGACAGCCATATCTTGTAATGTCTCCAACCAGGCACAGTGAGGATCACGCGGTCCCCATCCTGGAAGGCGAGTAGCACCGACAGCACCGAAGCGCCTCGTGATCTCCTTCATACTCCTCGTTGGCAGATTGGCAATTAGGTAGAATTCGTTGTTTTCTAGCGAATAACTATTACGATTGCCTAACTTGCGTATTTATTTCTTTTCCTTGGTCTTACCCACGATCGACAATCTATTCACCCTCTATCAGGAATGCTGGTTAGGACTTGTGTTTCGCGTGCCAGAAGACCGTCTACCTTGCAGCCATGAGTGAAAAAATCGAGAGGTTGGAAGCCTGGAAGAAATAACTAATAAGCTCAGTCGGCCTGATAGTTGTAGCCTTCTTAGAGGAGAACTCTGGGACTCAACTCATCAATGTCCAAGAGCACTGCCAGACATGGCGCTCCTGCATCAAAACTGTCACCTTGACTACTTAGCTGCTCAAGTCCCTGCTTGTTCATAAACTAGACCGACTCAATACAAACTAACTGGTTATGTTTCGGATGCCTGACCATATCTTTCAAGATCTTCAACTTTCCGATCGATTTCTGCATGTCCGACTGATAAACTTTGTTCAGTTTCTCTGCATGCCCACTCATGTGATCGGTCGTGAGCCCCTAATCTGGAAATCCTTCACTGACCAATGAAATATCACGTAAAACTCGCTGTTAGAAACGGTCGAGTGAAAAACACACTTATACTGATAGAAAACCATCTGGCCGAGGGAACTTTTTTTGGCGAACAAGGAACCGTATAGGAATTGAAAGAAGTCCACACAGATACGGCTTCGAGCGTCTGCTATCGATTATCTATAAAAAATGAAAAAAAACTCACTCACCGCAGATTTTCATGCGCGTTTGCCTGCTTTGTCTTCCTCACAATCTTGCGACTACAGGACCTAGTTATTGGACATCCAGTATTAATGACATACGGGATATCGTTGTAGACAGAGTACCATATCGTCTCGAATAATGGGTTAGGACTTAACCAGCAACGAGTGTCTCAGTGTTTGATCACACCAGAACAAATTTCGTGAAGCGGGTAAAAGTAAGAATTTCAGTTTGATTTCGGTTGGTTCGTTAAATACGAATCACGGGCTTGTGTCACCACGTTTCATGGCGGTTAATAGTGCAAAATAGATGGGATACAAAAAATCGGAAGCAAAGGAATGGTGGTCTAATGATAGACGAGGGGAGTATCAGGTCACCAGTCACGTGATATTGCCATAAGAGTGTGACTCCGGACGAAATACACCAGCGCAGCCGGGACTTTTTTTCATGTTCTCCAAACTCCGTCTATTTGTTGACCAGTCGAAAACTGCCCTAACCAGAGCACAATGAGATGGCCGGTCATCTGGCGTGGTTGGTGCAGCTGAACCAACCCTTCGATGGGACAGGCACCCGGTTTAGGGCCGAAAAACCTTTCGTTGCAATTCAGCACTGCTAACCCGAAGTTCCCATGGCACATTTGCAGTGCTTCGTCAAAGCCAAGCAATCTTTTATTGCCTTCAATCAACATCGATCAGTCTTCACAGCCAGAAAGCTGGACTAGAGGCAGGGTCACCGTGTAGACCGACCGAAGAACGATAAGCCAACCCGAAAAGGGCCTAGGCTGAAAGACAGAAGGACGGAGTTTAGAGATTCTAGCAATGGCGCCATCCGACACGATGTGATTCCCTAGTTAGTTGAATCTGTTGAGTCTCTCTCTCTCTATGCAGGGGTTTTGATGTCATGACCAGCTCTGGTTCTCCATCTGTCCAATCTTGCACAAATCAGGCCATGTACCCCAGAAGAAGGGGGAATATTGGATACAAGACCGCGATCTACCGTTAATCGTTGCACGGATGTCTACGGTTTGCAGAGTTCTAGTCATTGAGTTGCTCATGTCTGTCTGCGACAAATAGATGAGATTCAGCACACGGTTATAGGAAACGATATCCCTTGACTCTTCTGGGATCACCTACATGAGCTTGCCCCCACCCCCAGACGACTCTCATGATTGACTACTCTTCCTAAGCGAGCAATGGGATCGTTAGTTGACATAATGATACCCGTGCACTTGGTTATCCGCAAAACTCTCAGAAATTCTCCACAGTATCACCGCTGCAGTATGCCGGATTTCATGGTTGAGAATTCTGACAGACCCGGCCAGTCTGATTGCATATGGTCGGCTGTTCTTCAGCTGCCGCATTGGACGCAGTACAGACACCAGTGAAGCCGTGTGGGGACGCTTCTAGATCACCTGACTTTCGGAGAGTAAACCTTGAGTAAACTTAGTTGTTTTGATGCACCACCGTATCAAAGTGGTGTGTTTGCGTTATTTGGAGACACTGAACACATCGAGTTCTGAGCAGGAAGGGAAATGAGCAAAGGCGGTCTGTTGACCTACCTGAAAAGAAGTATGGATCTTAGATGCTGCTATGCCATAACACCTGGGACGTTTGGGTAACATAATGGAAAGTTGAAATAGCCGTCTCGATTTGATCGCATTTACTGCAGGTGAGATAACGGCTTGACACAACCCGGTCATCAGTCCGGTTTCACAAAACGATAGTCACTGAAGACATCCCGAGCATTCATTCCCAAAAATTTGTCCAAGACCATATCTTCTTTGAAAAGGTATGCATCAACATTCTTCAAACTCAAAAGATTCATCTAGTCGACATCGGAAGCTGGCGCAAAGCGAAAGCTGGAATCGGATTGGATACTGAATTCATATCATGGACTGATGAGTGCAGTCACTCGCGAATTGGGCTTGCTTACCCAGCTGTTTGTGGATCGGCCTTCTGGGCGAAGAATCCCGCTTAACACGTGAAATGACACATTATGAAGGTGAATTATCTGCAAACCATCAGTTTACGCAAACAACAACACATTACTTGGAGAGGAAAGTCTGTTAGAACAGATCATTGAATAAAGTCTCATTAAAATGAGGAATTGAGGAATTTTTTTAAGCTATTTGCTGTTGGAGCGACCATACTTCGTAAACCTCAAAGTTCCAAGAGGCTACAAAAAGTTTACCATAGCTACCAAACCCAAGTAGTTTCCGTGAGGTTTTATTAGACTACTGAATAATCAATGTTTCCTTTTGTTGGAATAGATACATCAGAATAAACGTAAACACGGGCACATTGTTTGCGGGGGGCTATGTATGTACGTAGTTCTCTTTTCTGGTCAAATAACGGTATACGAAACTTGCATGGCACGTCGCTGAAATAACCCTATGGACCAGCGGACTTACGAACTTCAACCATCGAAATTGAGATAGTTGGTGATGTACTACCCATAAGGTTTCTGAAAATCCGTCGACAGCCCACGACCGGTTTCGTCCTTTTTGAGGCTCATCAGGTAGGCGCAGTCCCCGGGTTTCCGTCACTCTTATGTTCTACTTGAAACCAAATTGCACCAAATTAGCCAATAGACACTCACTCATTTGCAAACTAATTTGGTTTTTCGAGAGACTCACCTTGAACCCAGATAGTTGGTTTTATTGTCAATCACGGTACCTGTGTGTTTCTAGTTTTTTATTCTGGTTGATATTTTGGTAACTCCCATTACGTAATGATCACCGGCACTGTCGGTAAAAGTTATACGTACCCATCGCCAATGTTAAATTACTGACAAAACTTCCCTGTTCCCATCCTTATAGCTTGAGGAATCATCAACCGATGGTGACAAGAGACTATGGAACCTGAAGGAGGTTTGTTGTCTGCATTCATCAGAAGGTTCTCTAACTCACGACAAGTGTTTGCCTTCCGAACATGCTGTTGTTCACCTCAGCTCTGTTCCAGTCACTTCTCAATGAATTGCGTGACCTTTTGCTATCAATAAACATAATATTAAGCTTATGAAGATTTTGTACGTTGATACAAAATGTTCTATCTTGTCGTGGATAGAAGCTCGCTGTGTGGGTGATCTCGTACCGTTTTGACAGTAACTGCTACCACCCCGAACTCTCACTTGTACAAACTACTCCAAACTCAGTGGATGCATAAAGTTAGCAGTGTACTTGGCGAGTAGATATAAAATGAGGCCAGCGGTACAGTACCTTTCAAAATAGCCCTCTATCAAGTGGTAACAGTTTTGGGCTGTCAGTTACCAAACACAATATGGACGTGTTCCATACGACGAAGCTACGATACTCTCAGGTAGTCTGTAGTCAAGGCGTCGCATCATTGCCATGCCGGGCGGTGGCACTGAGACAGCCAGTAAAGAACTGATGTGCCCTACCAAATTAGGATTAACGTGAACAATCATCAAATCAGAATATCCATCAATCACTCGTGACCAGAATTCTCACCTACTCACTCGCAGTCCTGTAGACCAGTCCGTATCGACCAGTCTTCAACTTAATTGACCGCTTTCGTCGACAGTTTTGCTATCGATTACATTTAGTCTCATTTTCACGGGCGGTTGAACGCGCTTAACCAAATCCTTGAAAGAACGCGAGTTGTTCCTTATATGTGATTGTTCCTCTTGACTAATACGTTACAGATTTATATGTCACCAGAAATCACGTGAAAAGGATGGAATCGGGGGCATATACACTTTAGTAAAATAGAAATCAAAGGAAGCGGGTTGAATGAGAGCTAGGTCAATGGGTCACCGAATCAAGTAAATGACGCCAGTGTCAGACAGGCTTGTGGAACCAGATTCTTCCCAGGCCAGTTCGAATTCAGAGGGCGCACAATTTTCTTCAGAACTCAAATTTGTGGGCCCAGCGGTTGGACTCCAAACCCCTCTGGATCGTACCAGTCCTGATCGGTTCAGAGGCACCCGGTATGTGGTAGTGAACGCTTGCTCTCTGTCAATGACATGACCGGTTTCTGTCAAATGTGACGTAATTGCACCTGAGCCTGGTTTCTTCCAACTACCACTCAAAGACACCCAGTTTCTCTCCGACAAATGCTTTTCTGATGAGTACATGAAATCCGACCTAGTTTCAAATTGCTATGGGAAATCAGTAATTTACCATCCTAGAATTCCTACCTGAACTATTTAGAAGGGGCTTAGAGGCTAGCATTTCGAAATACTTCCGCTTTTGTCAATTTTTCGAGCATGGGAACTACAATTGCCATGACAAACCCTTCGTTTTCTATGGGTTTTCCGAATTAAACAACTTGTGCGTTACTCAAGACGTTTAGTTGCAACTTCGTGGCGTACTGATCAGCTGCTCATATCGGTACACTGATTCCTGGTTAACTGAGACATTCTAATCTGCACAGCTTCGTAGTTCTCAGAGATCACCAGACAGTTTGATTCTTCTCAAGACCAGAAAGCGCTCATCAAATGCTTCCGTTCACAATTCCATCTGGAAGTTAAGATCATGGAAAGGGTGCCCAAGCACATATCTCCATCTTTATTCCAATTAATTCTGCCTCAGCCAAGTTATTTTTGATGCATC
This sequence comes from Opisthorchis viverrini, assembly GCF_000715545.1. Lineage (NCBI taxonomy): Eukaryota > Metazoa > Platyhelminthes > Trematoda > Opisthorchiida > Opisthorchiidae > Opisthorchis > Opisthorchis viverrini. Next base: position 456,719 of record NW_008752046.1, on the reverse strand, counting down.
GTGGATCTAAATACTTGCACAGAAATGTTGATCGTTTGAGGGCGCTAGACTGAGCCACGTGCCCATAATAAACTCATTTTCCGCGCTTCGTCTTATTCTACTCCCTTCAAGGTAGAGTACTAACCGATTAGCAAAGTACATTGCTTGAATGTCATGTGACGTGAAGCCTTGACAAATCTGTCTACAGTAAGCCAAACCAATCAGACCGGGACTTCAACCTTGATCAACGTTGAGTATGAAGGAGACAGTGTCTTCACCGAGTTAGATGATGAATTGACCACAACAAAGCTTCATGAAAGATGGAGTTTACTCAAACCAAAATAAGATTGGGAAACTCACCGATAGGCTGTGGCATGCAGAAATCATGCCAATATCGAACACTCGCACAGGATTCTAAAAAAATGGACCAGGTCAATGAACCAATGTCGAATAGAACAGTCAGATAATCAGTACGTCAACACAGTCCGCTGTGGCATGATTTAGCCTGATGAGTTGGAGAGATAGGTGTTTCCGAATGAGTAATAATAGACTTCAGCGAATGCTTTTAAACTCCGCTCGGCGTTTGTTGATATCTGGGCAGCGTTCGATTACGTTTCTCATGACATAATTGTCAGATCTGCCAAGGCGTTTGGAGCATCGTCACCTCTAGTTCGATACATCGCACAGTTCTATGAGAATGCTGTAGCAGTTTTCCCCAGTTCCGAGGTTCACTACCACAGACGTGTAAGACAAGTAGATCCATCCTCCCCATTATTATTCATCATAGCGATGGATGAGGTTCTTGGATTGTCGATGCCGCAACTGGGATACCAGTTCCATGACACCCTAGTAGGTAGTTTTGTCTTCGCTGACGACTGGGTCGTGTGTGCAGGAAGTCAGACTCGCCTTAAAGAGAAGTTTGAAGCTGCTGCGGTCGAGTTGGGAAGAGCCGGTATGAAGGTAAACGCCAGAAGGACGAAAGCGATAATGATTTGTGGGGACGAGAAACAGTGGAACGATGTTGCTTCGCCGAGGAACTCATCACTCCTCTGGGTTCCACAGACACCGTAACATATTTGGCAATCCCCTTTACTTTCAAGGGGGAAGGGGTCTCAAACTGCCGGTAGCACCTGCTCAAACTGCTCGATGAGGTTATGCGTGCCCCGTTGAAGCCGCATCAAAGAATGGGAATCACGAGGAACTACCTGATACCAAGGCTGACATATTCGCTCGTGCTCGGCCAAGTTCACTGAAACACGCTCAAAAGATTGGATAACTACATCAAGCAGTATATTTGTGGCTGGTTACATCTACCGAAGAACATCCTAAGCAGCCGGTAAACAACATGGGGCGTTTGGTATCCCAAGTCTGAGTGCAACAATCCCGATGCAGCGGAGAGCGCGTATTTAAAAGGCTCCTTTCTACTCAGTGTCGAGTACTACACAATGTGGTCACCGATTCCGCATTTGGTAAGGTTGTTCGGGTCATTCGATTCCAGTCCAAGGTGCATGCGTAAACACCAAGGAGGTGGTGGCTGCTTGGGGTGATAGTCTGCACAACAGTGTTGACGGTCGCGTTTAACAAGAGTTGGTCGCTCAGGACGAGAGTCAGAAGCGCTCGGTATGGCCATGGTGACCAGACGATCTTATGTTGTGGAAACCCTGGTCAGTCGGAGAGTTTGGTGCATATTTTTCAGTCCTGCTGGATCACGCATGACGTCAGATGTACTCGTCATAATCGGGTTGCAAGGAAACATGAAAAATGTTTCCTTCGACCGGGATACACCGTCTTCGAGGATTTGAGAGCACCTACTTTGACGTCCTTCATCAAACCTGACCTAATTGCTGTTCGGGATCGTTCAAAGTTTCAAACGGCTTAACAGTCGTTACCATGTCAGGCTATGGCTTCGGGGGTCTACAACTCATGTCATATTGATAAGGGATCGGCGTAGATAATGAGTTCGACTGGATCTGTACAGCCAGAACATTCCTGGCTTTTACATCATCTACCTCCTATTCGGGTCCAACGTATCACCAGCAGTCTTAGTTGTTCTAAGCTTTCGCTGTTCCAATTTTCGTTAGTATTCCCACCGTAAACATCCCACGGATGACCTCAGCCAGGTGCGTCCAGTTCAACAAGCCATCGGTTCGTAAAAATGATCAGAGGATTTTTTAACAAAAAAACTAAACTGTTGCTCTGAGACAGTTGACACAACAACCCCCCGTCTCACTCAACCCCGCACTGATGATGTCACCTCGATTGGGGATGAAACGTTGGCAATCAAATTGCCCAACTCAGCGAACAAACCAACAATCAAACAGCGCACCCGAACTACCTATATTCCATAACATTGTCAACCCAGAACATCCCTTATAAAGAAACTTTAGTCGCCTGAGTGAAGTCCCTCCCCCATCCCCCTTTACTCTTTTCTTTACACTAAGACTTCCAAATAAGTCATGGCTGTACGGTAGTGGAGGATCGGTGTTGAACACTGATGTCATGCTGTCAATGATGATGATGATGACGATGAAGATGATGACGATGCTGATGATGACGATGATGATTGATGATGATGATGACGACTGCTCAGTAGTATATGTTGATCGTAGGTGTGCCTAAAGGTTGTTGCTTGCGCATGTAAGACACATTACATATTTCCAAACTGAATGTAAGCAATTCTGCCTTGGAGTGCCACCCGGAGACAGAATCGTCTTCCACAAAGTGGACAGCCTCTCGATTTTCCACGTTTTGGCGCCGCATCCGCTGTCAAAAGCAGCAGGACTGATGATTTCCGGGCGAGTTGTTTGTGAACAGCAGAGACAATTTGGGACCAACATAGAACACTGCATGATGTGTAATTCGAACAGAATGTTCTCCACCCATATGTAAGGAGCGAATTCATTGAGGTTACGCTCCAGTCGGTGAAGCAAGGCCCAGCATGCTGTGTGGTTTTATGATTTCTGAAAAGGCCAACTAAGATGAAAAAACAGGGTATACAACGTCCAATCCAACAGCCATATACGGTGAGTTCGTTCGTTCCACCCGGAGACAGAATCGTCTTCCACAAAGTGGACAGCCTCTCGATTTTCCACGTTTTGGCGCCGCATCCGCTGTCAAAAGCAGCAGGACTGATGATTTCCGGGCGAGTTGTTTGTGAACAGCAGAGACAATTTGGGACCAACATAGAACACTGCATGATGTGTAATTCGAACAGAATGTTCTCCACCCATATGTAAGGAGCGAATTCATTGAGGTTACGCTCCAGTCGGTGAAGCAAGGCCCAGCATGCTGTGTGGTTTTATGATTTCTGAAAAGGCCAACTAAGATGAAAAAACAGGGTATACAACGTCCAATCCAACAGCCATATACGGTGAGTTTCGTTCGTTACCTCCGGGATACAAAAAGACCGTAGTACTCCAAAATAGGATCTTTGTCCACCTGTGTAAATAAAAGATGATACTACTTATAAGGTTGATAAAAACTTCTGGATAGTCCACTACCTGCTTCACCTTGCTCGAAGCTCATCAGCTAGGCGTAGTCCGTGAATAACGATCAATCCCACCCCCTACATGAACACGAAATTATGCTTGCTTAGAGTTGCAAATTCACTTGCAAGTTAGGTTGATGTAAACAGGAAACTCACCCTATCTCATCTCAATCTCACAATTATAACGGGCTTCGAATGACTGCACAGCTTCATGGGGTATCGTGGTGCTGAACTCTCTGACTGACTAGTATTCTAAACCTACCAGCCGTCTGGAGCAGAATGGAAACTGAATCGGGCAGGAGCTCCCTGAATGAACAATGTCCAAATAAAATAGATTTGAGTCGATTCCAGCCTACACGAACCAAACGCTAGGATCCAGAATACAGGGGTTGGAAAGGTTACAGGGACCTATGCGAGATAGAAGGCCATATGAGGATGTACATGACGCGGATAGACATAAATGAGAAAGTGTAGTGCCGTTCAGAGAAGGTAATCAAACAGAGGGGCACTTGGCTGGCATCGCATGCAACGTGTGAACACAAAGGAGTGACAACCGGTCGTGCTTAGAGGGTGAGGAACAGAGATCCGTGTGGAACAGTCACCAGACATCAACACGCACACACAATTGTTGTGTACGAGTCTAAGTGGATTTGGCTACCTGCACCAAGATGGCCTCACATTTCGGCTGCAACGGCACTCGGTATTCTTAAACAAAGTGCAGACGTACTCAGCTTAGATACAGTTGAATTGCACTGTAACATGAAATTGACTTATGGAGGGGATAAAGCTCTAAGTTTCCGCAAAGATCTCTGATGCATCAAACAACCCCTGGATGTATGTAACTCATGAGCAGACATGTTCAAACGCACGCATTATATCGCTCAACTGACAACTGAAGTGTTCGAAGCAGCACAGTGAAACGGCAGCTCAGAAATTTCTCACGAATATCGCACCACCCCTTCTTCTGTTCACCTGCGGTCTTATTTAATCGGATTTACGTCGGACACATGGCCTTCGAGTGGATGCACATTCGGCTCAGCGTGACTCCCGTTTGGCATTATCCAACGCGTGCGGGTGACCGTCGGCGTAGTTCGATGGACCCGGATGCCCGTCCACCAAACAGGCCCAGAAATTTTCCGCACTGTGACACTGAGCGTATTTTTCCGTCTATAAAATGCAACTGGGTCTATCGTGGCAAGCCTGAGCTCTCTGGGTCCCATCAGTGAATCTGCCTCAACAACAGATTGTTATGCAAGGAGGCTGAACACTCAGACACTGAGTGAAAGTTCCAAATGCACAAGGATTCTAATTGGAAAAACGATTTCGCCTTATCACCGGAAGTGTAATGATGCTCCACTCTTCAATTATCACTGAACAGTTAATAATCATGAGGTCACCGCACTTGAAATACAGTGCGGGGAGAAACGGTGGCGTTACCTGTGATCTCCAGACTCAACAATGCTAGGTTCTTCGTTTTGATATATTCTGGCTCATTCGACAAAAATCTGGGTGTATTCAATGCGCTACGTCACCGAATTCCACAATGTTTCCTTCATTAAACAGAGAATAGAATGTAAGTAAACGTACCATACTACTCATAAGGTTGCTGATTGCCCATGACCATAGGATAAAGCTCTAAGTTTCCGCAAAGATCTCTGATGCATCAAACAACCCCTGGATGTATGTAACTCATGAGCAGACATGTTCAAACGCACGCATTATATCGCTCAACTGACAACTGAAGTGTTCGAAGCAGCACAGTGAAACGGCAGCTCAGAAATTTCTCACGAATATCGCACCACCCCTTCTTCTGTTCACCTGCGGTCTTATTTAATCGGATTTACGTCGGACACATGGCCTTCGAGTGGATGCACATTCGGCTCAGCGTGACTCCCGTTTGGCATTATCCAACGCGTGCGGGTGACCGTCGGCGTAGTTCGATGGACCCGGATGCCCGTCCACCAAACAGGCCCAGAAATTTTCCGCACTGTGACACTGAGCGTATTTTTCCGTCTATAAAATGCAACTGGGTCTATCGTGGCAAGCCTGAGCTCTCTGGGTCCCATCAGTGAATCTGCCTCAACAACAGATTGTTATGCAAGGAGGCTGAACACTCAGACACTGAGTGAAAGTTCCAAATGCACAAGGATTCTAATTGGAAAAACGATTTCGCCTTATCACCGGAAGTGTAATGATGCTCCACTCTTCAATTATCACTGAACAGTTAATAATCATGAGGTCACCGCACTTGAAATACAGTGCGGGGAGAAACGGTGGCGTTACCTGTGATCTCCAGACTCAACAATGCTAGGTTCTTCGTTTTGATATATTCTGGCTCATTCGACAAAAATCTGGGTGTATTCAATGCGCTACGTCACCGAATTCCACAATGTTTCCTTCATTAAACAGAGAATAGAATGTAAGTAAACGCACCATACTACTCATAAGGTTGCTGATTGCCCATGACCATATTCGCCCTTCTTGAGACTCCTCAGGTAGGCGCAGTCCCCAAGTTTTCATCAAACTCACGTTCTACTTGAACCCAAATTGCACGAACTTAGCGAAATACACTCATTTGCAAACAGATTTTGTTTTTTTTTTAAACGATAGATTCAGTCGGGTTCCAGATGGGTCTCTCACAGAAACCAAGTTTGTCTGCAAATGGGTGTACTTCTCTAGAATGTCAATGGCTTACACTTTAATGACAGATATAGGAATTATTTGAACTTCAACTCTTTCTGAGTTACACGTTTTCGGATATTCTATTTGGACAGCTTTTAGCTTGTGATGTTCGCTCACTACTCGTCCGAGATTTAGGACTACCGATTAAATCGAACTTTCTGTGATTCTGAATGACATGTAAACCACTTTAAAAATCCCTCGTTATCAAAATGAATCTCGATGGCAGCTGTTTCAGTCTAGCTGCCATTTTTAGCATACTGTTTTACTGACTTCAGTTTCCTTGTCTCCCTTTCCATCAAATGTTCATACTGACTGACCACAATCGATATTAACCCATGCGGTGGATCGAATATGCCAGACTTCGTTGGTTGAAATCGAATAGCTGCAGTTAGTTGAACGATGTTCAGATCAATACCTCGTGACCGGTTTGTTGTGACCTCTGAGCGGTCGGTCAGAAAGCATTTCACATCACTCACTTGCCTACTTGTTGCGTTCCGAGAACTGGTGATCAAATCTAGCCATGTCTGAGAAAACTGTCATTGAATTAGATGAAACAGCACCGCCAATCCCCGTAAGTATCGTTTTTTTACTATGCCAGCTTCAATATGCTTCTTGACTTGCTTTCATTGTTATACGTAGAACTGGCAGTCTTGCCTACGGGCTGTACCACCCCCCAATTAGTTTGTGGTCTTTTGTATGGATGTTATCTACCGCGTCTGGGGACACAAAAAGTAACCTAACCTCCGCTGAGGAAAGTAGCGCTATTCATGTATTCATCCGCTCGTTCAATAATACATTCATTCATTCATTCATTCATTCATTCATCCATTCATTCATTCATTCATTCATTTATCCACTGCTTCGTGACGTTCATTCAACCGTCATTTAACACTAAAATTAGGACTAATAGAATACGCGTACCGAAGCGCCTCATGACAAATGAATACTTCCTTGTCACGCAGTCTTTGGTTAGCGCAGAACAATTGATCTTTGAAGCGTTAAGGAAACTCCTAAAGGTAACATGCGATCCTTGAATGTTTTTACAACTCAGAGTACAGTTTGCTTGTCAGTTCGGTGGTGTAAAATATAGGTCCCGAGGCATTTGGACCATGGTGAGGTATTGCTTACCGACAAGTGTCGCCATTGGAAACATGGCTCCTCGGGCTTCCGGAGATGAATTCACCACCATCTGTTGAAATTCATGCTTATGTACGTCGGATGGGTGTGCTTACCTTGTAGATAGAATTCTGTCATTAGTGTCCCGCTAAGTGCTGCCTGTCGCGCGGCTTTGTCGCCGATGTAGAATTGATCACTTCGTTGCGTAATTATTTGAAACCGGCTTCACATACTCAGACACAAGTATGCGTTATTTTAGCAGGTTTAGTGACTAAATTTTCAATTTAGGCATCGGAATTTCGCACTCTGTCTCAGAGGACCTGAGATGCAGTCAAACTGTACATTAGATGTTTTAGGAAATGGCACTTGGTCTCAATTCAGGGCTTTAGCCGCCACTATAGGTTGAAGGTGAGTCTAATGAAAGTTTAAATTGTGAAACTCATTGGAAAAGTCAATGGATTGCTTGTCCAGTTGCCTTCAGGTAGTAGCATTACTTAGTTTCAAAGCTGGTTCGGGGCAATATGGCTCAGGTGCGAGCTGGTTCAGTGGTTAGAGCGCGAATTTATTGACCGGAAGGTTCGTGCTTCGACTTCCTTTGTCTAGGCTTGAGCAACTTGGCAGCCTCCCAACCCTCGTGTTTCTTTTGGGTGACATGACAACTAGGCACGAAAAGGGCTTTACAGTTAGACGATTTTTTTCATTCAACACCATGACCATAATGATTAGTATTTCTGCAAGATGGAATTCCACAACTGACAGTATGCAGGTTTTTCAATGGAGATTTAACCCCCCAAGTGAAGCCAGTATATGCTGAAAAACTGGGAGGCAATGCGCAGCTGTTTTATCCTTATTGAGAATCATGGGTTGTGAACATCTCACGAAATTTTAGCGAGCTTCGAACCCGTGACCTCCCGGCTAGTAATCTGAACAGCTAACCGAGTGGCCGATCAACAATATGGTTGCCTCACACTTAAACGTGATATAGTGTCACCCATTTTTCAATCGCGGAATCCAAAACACTTCTTGACCGGCTCCTCGAGTGAAGGTTCAAGGGTCGTGTGAATTATTCCTCCTCTGAAATACTTGCAAATTATTGATAGTATGAGGCCATCTTGAGATGTTCAAACTGAAACGACCGGGAGCACTATGGATCTGTTTATTCCTTGTTTAGAATAGTCAACAGTGCGCAGCTTACGAATCTCAGAAGGTGTGAGCCGACACAGACAAGGTAAACAACATAGACTTACGTCACTTGTAGGATAAAACTTGTTCAGAATATTTAAATGTGCCAACACCTACGAGAAAATTAGAGTATTCTCTGGTAAACTGTAAGCCACTTCAGGAAAAATTGATCGCTCAAGATGTCTTCCGTGCAAGGGACAATTTGCTAGATTTCACAACTTTTGAATACCCGTGATTCTTGTGTCATACGCATTTTTAATAAGATTTTTCATCGACACCGTTAAACTATGCGTTGCGAAACCCCTAAGCCGTGTCATCGTTGTATACGAGAAGCACTCTTATTTAAGTGTCAGGCTGTTGAAGTAATATCTGCGCTACACAGGTATTGTGAGCTATAAATCTTGCGTGTTTGTCTCATGTTACAGCTGTCTGGAGTCTGTTCTGGCCTACATGACTAAACGAACAAGCCAAAGTCGATAATGGCTTCGATTTGCGTCTTTTGAATTTTTGACATGTCTTACTGTAGCCCTCTATCTAATCACGAGACGTTCCGCAGCAAGGTTGCATTGGCTGGTAAGCCTGGTGGTGGTCCTGGAAGGGGGAAAAGTGGTAGTAGGCTGTCCAAGGTTCTCAGCGACCTTATGCATAGTACTAAAAGAGTGCATCTTTGTCTCCAAGGGGAGTAAATGAGCTACTTAGTGAACCACAAGTTCTGACTGCTTCTGATAGGAGTGAAGAAACAGTGAAGGGTGCCTGTAGTGGCAAGTAATCTTACTATCCCTGTAGACGTTTGCTCTTAGGACTAGAATCCTGGATCTCTGTTACAGCAGATATGACAGGTTAAACAGTGCGATTTCTTCACGACATCATGTTCATTTTTATCGAGTGAACTAACATATCGGAACTTGGAAAATTCTGTATTGTTCGTATCGTAAAATAGGGCGTTTGGAAAGTGATCTGAACGTCATGCAAGCGTGAAATACGCCGTAATCCTGAGCGTAACATTCATAACCCTTCAGCTTTACATGATTGGCAACTAATTGTGTGGACTAGTAAGCGCTATGACAAGATCCATATTATTTCTTTTTTGGGAAAAACAGAATATAAGCCCAATCGGATGCAGCTCTACCGGAGAGTTCAGTTCCAATGTAACGCAAAATACCCCCCGATCCCCTAATTCTCATTCTGCTGACGATGTCACGACATCCCTTGCCAGTGACCTTTCTAAGGAACTGCTCAAGATTGTCGCCACCCTGATTGCACTCAAATTACCGGGTGCCAGATCGCCTCGGTGTGAGCCTCTGTCACCCGGCTCATCAATTCAAATGATCACTAGCCCGACAACTGTGGAAAAGAAAATTCTGGCTCCTGATTTCGAGAATGCAACTAAATCAACGGTGAGTGCCCGCAACATCGCTCCAAGATTTCCAACGTTACCACCAACCAATTCAAATGGACCATGGATTCGCCTGGTTACGCAAGGACAAGGGACGCTGGTTCACCTCGGGCAACTGGTTGGCATACTCGATGATCATTCGGCATTTCTGTTGCAGCGTGTTGTCAGTTTCAACCCAAAACGCGTGCAGTTGCATATCCTGGCCAGCTTGAAACCAGCAGATATCATGGTGCTGACCCAACCTAAAACGCAGCAAGCTGGGTCTAGATTTCGGGGTCTGAATCTAATGTCGCAGAGGATCACCACAGAAGACAGTCTCGTGTCGGAACAGAGGTGAGTCAAATCGAACTACGAAAACCGGATAAAATATCAGCTGGTGGGTTCAGCTCTAGCACCCTTCCGGTGTCTAGCTGACATGCCACCAGAAGGAAGCACGAGGGATGGGATATTGCCAGGTTGTCCAAGCCTAGACAAGGGAAGTTGAGGGGCAGAGGTCGGGTTCGAACCACGAACCTTCCGATCAGTGAATTTACGCTCTAACCAATTGGGCCATCTTGCCCAGCTGCCTTTGAGGCATTGCACGTTTTTCATGCCAAGACCAAATTAACAGTGATGCAGTGCACCGACAAGGCCAGCAAACAAAGTGCTTGCCTACTTGATGGTCGTAAACAGCTAGGTCCTTCCGGTTGTTGTTCACACTTTAAGTTACCAGTTCCCCATCAGCACCACAACCACCTAAAGTCTGCTGTGACTGAAACAGACGAAGGGTGGCTCGATGGTTAAAAATCGGCTTCAGGCGATGTCGGGACACCAGAGAGTTACCCAAATAACGGCTGTCTTTCATGGGGCTAGTGTATTCAACGGCCCAGCTCTGCTTTTTCATCCTCTCCTCATCTCGCAGCATCGACGTTCTGAGGTTGAACAATTGAGCCAACGTACATCCATACAAGGTTCACAGCTGAATGAGCATTTTCACCACACTCCATATCAGCATTTTAAATTAGCACACCAGCTGTATTTGGCTGAATTTTCAAGGCACCAAATGACCTTATTCCCTAAATTTGTTAGCTCTGAACTCGGAAGATACATCTGTCTGCACCCGACGTAATTGCATTCGTCTCGAATAATAATGTATAAAAGACTGTGTTTGTTTGCATTAAGCGGACGAAACAATTTCTAATCTGGATTGCTTGTTTCCGATTCATAGGTACGAGCTACCCACGAGCTCGCGGGAGCGGGATTCTACCGATCCTAGCCCAACAATACGACACGGGCCGGTACTAACCACCTCCGGTTTGGTTTTGATCCGCGCTGACCAAGTTCGGGAACTCGGAATCATCCCAGAACAGGGTATGGCAGAAAACGATATTCCACCATGGTTGTTCCAGTCTGAATGGTCGGGAGAAGGTTCTTCGACCCAGGCGCATCGCGGCACATCAGAAACTCAGGAACGCAATCGATCGGATGACGGCGATGTGCCCAAAAATGGAAACCCCTCAAAGGTTGTTGAACTCTTGTGTACTAATCCTCAAACCGATGATGCCAACTCTCCTGTTGTGGAAGATCGGAATCTCAGTACTCCAGCAAAAAAGCCTTCCCAGAATTCCAAAACCTGCTCGACTGATATACTCAGTTCTTCTCCCAAAGATGTCCGAAAGGAAGATGGTTGCTCATCGCACGCGAATGTTTCAGAACAAAAAGAAGAAGGGGATCATAAGAAATCTAACGCTGCCGGCCCATCTACCAGCGGTACTCAGAACGCTAAGGAAGGAAATCCAGGGCAGAAAAGAGGAAAATACAATCGCTATCCCAACAACAGAGGCCGTACTCGCTCTAAACGATCAGTTTCACGTTCAAAAGTGAGTCGATATCCACTCTTCATACCACTTTTCCTTATCTTACATAGCCGAATGTCTGCCAGATGATTGCAACCTATTGGACGGAACCATTGAAATTTTGTCCCAAAATATCTCTTAACTAAACCAGAATATCTCATAACTGGATGCTTCACTTCCTGTCAAAGGCATCCGCGCACCCTCGAACTATTTTCTGCCGATATCCACTGAAATTCCTACTTGTCAGTTAGTCGAAATATTTTTAGTGCGGGTGCGTTTACTGGTGAGTGATCAGCTAATCGTTCATTTGTCCGCCCAACTTGGCAATTGGCCAGTAAACGTGCTGTTTCCAGTCAAGGAAACGTCGTCAGCACGCTCTTGTCTGTGTTTATATAGTTTTTGAAGAGTAGTTGTTATTCTTTTGCATGATTGGCTAATTGATGTGTACTTCTCCTGTAGTCTTACTGGCCCGTTTGCGGGTTGTACTGTGTTATGGTGGTCTCTGTCTGTGTTTATATAGTTTTTGAAGAGTAATTGTTATTCTTTTGCATGATTGGCCAATTGATGTGTACTTCTTCTGTAGTCTTACTGGCCCGTTTTCGAGTTGTGCTGCGTTATGGTGGTTAGTTTATTCAGAAGGGCTTGCACTTGGCCTTCGTCTTTGGAGATGAGGACGACGTCGTCTTCGTGCTGTTGCTACCATTATTAGTATTAGCGTTACTAAGATCAGCTCCGTTACAGGGAACTCCTTCACAAAACAATGGTAAAATATAAGCCAGTCATCCGGATAGTCCACAACGGTGCTCCCGTCAGCCAAGAACAAATGTGTGATCCCTTCGAGAACAGACCACCTCAGAAACAGCCTAAATAGATCACCTTCTTTGGAGGTTAATGTGCGTATAGCTTACAGCCCCCAGATCCGTTCGGCTGGAACTCTTGGTTTTGACGAATGAACTGGCCACTATACATTTCTGAACGATGCACCTGTTGGTCAGCGTAATTCCCACCAAAGTCGTTTTGCTCAAGAACAATATCAGTAGTCAACCCGAGAGGCGTAAACCATCGCCTGCCAAATATTCGCATGTTTTATTTCAAACGGTTATGACCTCAGACATTGCACTGACGAGGATTTCTGTGAAAAAAAGTCCATATAAGGGGACAAATGTCGACCGGTAATCATTCACGATTGGTATTACGAACAAGTACATGAGTTATTGAGAATTGAGTTATTGATGAAGCTAACTGACTGATAAAGGAAACTACTTACAAGGTTGCTGAGAACTCTTCGACAGCCCACCACCGGTTTTGCCTTTCTCGGGGCCCACCACGTAGGCGCAGTCCCCGAGTTTTCGTGAACCTTATGTTATACGTGAACCCGAATTGGAATGCTTTCGAGAAATACACTCATTTGCAAATCAATTTGGTTTTCATAAGAGACTCAAATGAATCTTTCGTTTATGATGTTCTGCAACTGAATGAAAATATACTGCGATATCTCAAATATCGTGCCAACTGAAACATGAGGCGGCCTGTGTGCAGCACATTCAGTTGTAGAATATCATAAACGAGAGATTCGGTTGAGTCTCTGCATGTTGTGTTTCAAGTGGCTATGACCTCAGGGATTGCACTGACGATCGGCTGTCGACTGAATGGTCGCTCGCGGGAGTATTGCGTTAGAAACTGATGCCACTGAACGAAACTGATCACGAGTCGAAACAGCTACCATCAGATAAAGGTATGGAGCCAAGCGGCTGGCACGGTATGGGTTCTGCTGGGTTGGGTTGTGTTGAAATGAACAAACTGCCAGAGGCGCAGTTTCGACGATCAAGTGAACCTCTGATGACTGCGCCATGATATATGGAAGTTGGGGTGTGACCATCGCAGGTGACTTGACAGGGCAACAAGTTTGACTGACTGTGGAATGGTTGTGAAAACAGACGCATCGATTGCTACAGTAGTTTATGGCATATTGTGATCACCAAAATGTGGATCTGCCAGTTGGGCTCCTGAAATCTCCACCCTTAAGTTTGTAATGGATTTACTAAGAAGCTGGTGTATAAAGTTACTTCACTTGGAGGGAAGACGTTGAAGAGGATCGAACTCCGAATTGGATCAATATTTCAGTGTTCTAACGTGAGACTATGATGGTAAAAGGATAGCTTGATCACTCTGGTGTTTGGTTTTCTTTGGAGGGATGGTAAACTATCTTGCTGCTAAAGGAAAAAGTTGATTTGTTGAGTCCTCTCCTCTTTTTAATCTCATTTTTTGGTAGCCATTTTCACCTAAAATACACGCAATCCACCTAAAGGACTCACAGCAGTTCCCTTGGCAGTGCTCTCACAAAGTTCGTCTTCCAGTCAACTGTTGTCTCAGTTGGTTTAATGTAGCAAACCTCCATTGGGGGGGGGGGCTGAATGATCAAGCAGCCTGTTTTTTAGCCCCAAAGTTAATGTTCTGTAGTTCCAAAAGTCTGCATACTTGAAACGTCTCGTACCTTCGAAAAAAATACTTACAGCAACCAGGCATTCATATGGTCTGAATACACTCCAACTTCTCTTTATGGTATCAAGCCAGTACGCACAAATTCAACTGTCACTACCGATCAGATGAAGATGTTCTTACTGCTGAAGCATACCTTATATTATAGTACCGTCTTTTACAGGCTAAATTCCGAAAACAGGCCACGCCGCCGCTACTCGGTGGAACTATAAGCTACCCACAGGCCTGGGCTCCCATACCCGTCAACTATGATCAGGCCATCGCTTCGGTTAAGTACCCTACTTTCGCGGTGGTGAATCGACGTGGTCAAGCCAAGCGTCAGGCGTTTGCTTTCGGCGTCCAAAGGAGAATCCGATCACGACCAGTACCCAAGACCACTTCACGTTCACGTCCCGTATAATCCGTTCATTGATCCGTTTACCTAGACAGAGGTTTATCTCTATGCTTGAGTATACTGTTGTCAGTTGAATTGTGCTTACTTGCAGATCAGCTATTCAGATCTATTAAAACCCTTTATCTGTTATAGTTTAATTCTCGCCTTCTCTATCTCATCGTTCAGCAGATATCCATTGCCCAATTGTGCTTTACATGTCAGTATTTTGAGACGTGATGTAATAAAAGGATTTTTCCTAATAACTGTTTTGTCTAAAAAGGTATAACCGACCGTGTCGTATTTAGAACTTGCTCACAGCGAAGCCAACTTCAATGTGAGATTATCGTCTCTATCTAGAAAGGATTCGCGACGAAAGCTTTGTGACTGATGGCAGTCAGATCGCCTCCAAGCGTCGACTCGAACGTTTCGAGGAAGTATTACGAAGCTGTGCTCAAGAGTCTTACAGCGCCCTGATAGAATTTTACTGTGGCGTTTGTGAAACTTCACTGAGACGCTAGTAGGAGGCCAACAGAGACTCTATTAGTGGACGGAAACTTGAACCTCTAAAGGAATCGATCTAAGGGGGGGATAGTCTCCACATACTCAGTACCTGCGAGAAAACGCTCAGTGAACTTTCTAACCTGCTGCGTGCAAGGGAAAAACACGAAGGTTTCAGGTGGCATATCAATGGCATAAATTTTCTATAGAGGAACGGGAGCTCATGTTATAGTTTAATTCTCGCCTTCTCTATCTCATCGTTCAGCAGATATCCATTGCCCAATTGTGCTTTACATGTCAGTATTTTGAGACGTGATGTAATAAAAGGATTTTTCCTAATAACTGTTTTGTCTAAAAAGGTATAACCGACCGTGTCGTATTTAGAACTTGCTCACAGCGAAGCCAACTTCAATGTGAGATTATCGTCTCTATCTAGAAAGGATTCGCGACGAAAGCTTTGTGACTGATGGCAGTCAGATCGCCTCCAAGCGTCGACTCGAACGTTTCGAGGAAGTATTACGAAGCTGTGCTCAAGAGTCTTACAGCGCCCTGATAGAATTTTACTGTGGCGTTTGTGAAACTTCACTGAGACGCTAGTAGGAGGCCAACAGAGACTCTATTAGTGGACGGAAACTTGAACCTCTAAAGGAATCGATCTAAGGGGGGGATAGTCTCCACATACTCAGTACCTGCGAGAAAACGCTCAGTGAACTTTCTAACCTGCTGCGTGCAAGGGAAAAACACGAAGGTTTCAGGTGGCATATCAATGGCATAAATTTTCTATAGAGGAAAATGTCGGGAGCTCAGGTAGTGTAGATGGTGGTCATTGGCTTGTTCGCTGAGCTGGTCAATTTGATTGCAAACGTTTCATCACCAATCGAGGTGACATCATCAGTGCGTTACTGATGAGCGTGGTGGTGCGTAGCGGTGGGTTGGTGGCTGAGCAGCGAACAAGCCAACGACCGATGGCATAAATGAAAAGTTATGATGACAGGGCATCCCCGTCCAGGACCACCATATACGATGAACTCCGGCGGCGACTTACAGTAGCCTTGTGTGAGTCCAAAAGAGTGCACAACACTCTTGTAAGAGAAAACAAGAATTCCGCCCGAACATATTTGTCCGAGATCGCTATGGATTCTGGTGATCGGCAAGGTTAAAAGCAACCGTTAGTCTTGTATATCTTTGTATGAAGGTCACCCGCTGGTAACTTCTATAGTGAAAACAAGCCTGTAAGCGCCTGTCGAGGTGCAACCGTCGAAAAATCCTTATAGTCGTTGAATATTGTTGTCAGTTTCCATCCAGATTGGATGGAGGTTTATGCACCCCGGAATAGTTGTGGTGGGCTAGCACCAAATCTCTTCACTCTCCACTCTTACTATTTTCTTCACAATAAAACTTCCAAATACAACAGCGAAACGTCAGTGTGGAACACCAATGTTAAGTTTTTGACGACGTTGATGATGAATTCCTTTGTTCAGCGATTCGGGACTGTCCGCGCAACCTACGAACGAACCGGTTCGCACAGTATCTCATGATAGATTCGTGGCTGGGAGCCAAGTAGGATCAAGGGATCAAACAGCAGGGACAAGGAATGTATAATTCCTTATTAGTAGTATGTATTATTTTGAGACAGACAACATCATTATCACTGAAACATCAAGACGTGGCTGGCTATTCAAAAGCATCGCCTACAACAACGTCATTCAGGAGGCATTGTACGCGGCGATTCATCCGTGAATGGCAGATGATAAGTGTAAACCCATGACTTGGACATGTTACTTTTGATCACTCTCCAGCATGTCAGTAAAGGACAACTGGCTGAGAAAAAAGTTTATTTTCGGGCACTACTACGAGAAATTCTATAATCGATGTAATCGTTTGCTAAACTTAATGTCCCGAGACTTCCTTCTCCAGGTTTCATAATCCAGGTGTTTCATACTTCACGCAAAAACCTAGGTTAGTGCCTATGAGCTACTACTTTTATAGGCGTAATACACTACTCATAAGGTTGCAGCCCACGACGGGTTTCACCCTTTCCGGGGCTCATCAGGTAAGCGCAGTCCTCAAGTTGCCGTCAACCTTGGTTTTTACTTGAACCTAAATTATCGAAATACACTCATTTGAAAAACAATTTGGTTTTGCGGGAGATTCAACTGGAACCCAGCTGAATCTCTCGTTTGTGATGATTCCAGCCCCAGCCCGCCTGATGTTTCAGTCGCTACGATATTCGAGATATCGCGATCCATGTATCTGCGTAATGCACTACTCATAAGGTTGCTGAAAATTCTTCCTTCTTGGAGCTCATCAGGTAGGCGCAGTCCCCGAGTTGCCGTCAACCTTATGTTCTACTTGAAACCAAATTGGACTGTTTTTGAGAAATACACTCAGTTGCAAATCAATTTGGTTTTCACGAGAGACTCAACTGAATCTCTCGTTTATGATGTTTCTAAGCAACTGAAGATGGTGCACCAGGCCACCTCATGTTTCAGTTAGTACGATATTCGTAATCTAGGGGGTCAGCATGTATCACCTGCAGCTGCCTAACCAGAACAATCGGAAAGCACAAAAGCAAAGTGAAGGTATGGTGCCGGTAGGTAGGTATGGCAGCGAAACATCGGTGCATGCTATGCTATGCATTGTAATTTTGATTCGCATCGGACTGGCAGAAAAGCGCTGCTTTGTATATCGGGTTTGAGTGCGGTGATTGACTCAACAGGTGGACTGAGGATAACAGTCTACGCAGAAGGGGACTAACTGCTGGGCACCCCTTGTTCAGAGGGATGTTTGGGCCTCAGACCAGCTGTCGGCTGAGCATGGGTGTTGCACGCAACCTGGTGGCTAACAGTGCGCTTCCAACATAGTGACGTAACCGTCAGGTCACCTGTCGGAAACATGTGTGATATGACTGCGTCACTAGCTAATTCACCCCACGCCTGGTAAACTTCGTTCGTGAAGCAATGGACATTCGGCTATGGGACCCAATATGCCTGAATGTTTGCACCGTTTGAAGTATATTCTTTACCCGTCTCTAGCGACCGCCTCGTGGATTACTCAGTGTGTTCTAACGCTCATAAGACTATTGATTCGCATTCGGCTAACCGTTATCACAAGATTAAACCAAAAAGTTCACCAACCGAATATTCAACTCAGACTGCCTTTGGGTTCAAAATACCCTGCGATGCCCACAACACGCCAGTCGGTGTCACAATTTTGTCAATAATCTGTTAGACTGGTGCGATTTACAGTAACATATCAATCGAAGAAATGCGAGCAGCGAAATATATTATTGAGTCAATCACGTGCTTCTTCAACGCATGTATACTTCAACCAATCGTCGTTTGACAGTGAGGTGACCCTAAAGAAAAATAAACATAGCGGTGCCGGAGATTGTCAAGGTCATCACTTCATAGACAAGTCAAACAAAATAAACAAATGATCAGTTGTTCACTCTTTTTTCTCCATGATAAAATGCAGGTGGATGATGCCCGTCCGCGCTCCAAAAAACCAACAAAAAACAGCTACAATTGCATAAACAAGGGCGAGCAAGAAAATGCTACACTGAACAAGAAGGTATAGATTTCGATACAACACAGCGCATCAAAGCACAAAGAGATATATCATGATCTGAGACTTCCTACAGCATGAGACAACCGCCTTTCTCTTGGAATGGGTTATCCTTTTTGCTGGCGAACCCACTGACCAGGCAGTCCTTCTCTCGATTCTGTTCCATGTAGGCGATCATGTCCCGCACGCACTCGGACACAGGACGTCGATTCAAGTTGGCTTCTTGGCGTAGTTGTTCCACAAGCTTGCGTTGCTGCGTCAGGGTAGACATGGTGCGTCTTGTAAGTGAGAGTTCTTGTCCTGTTGAAGGCGAGGAGATGTGACAGTGGGTGGAGCGAGAAGGTGCCCAACTACGAAAAAGTGGGTCCGGATGGTTGATACGACATTTGTTGGAAAACGAGGTGTTTACTATCACGTAAAAAGTTCAGTGCCCCAATTAAGGTCCTATTTTCTTCAGTCTTTGAACCAAATAAATAGGATCACTTTTGTCTAGGATCACATCTGTTTATGGATGACGAAACCCAACGGTAATCCACAATTTCACCAGTGGAATACAGACATACAATCCCAAGAGATCAGCGTCAGCTTTTGTGAATGACATTCAGGTGTCCTATCGGAATGTGATGCCTCTACTATTCACCAAAACCAATCAGAGGTCACATGTCGTTCCACCGCAGTTTTCGATTTACACCAAAACTGGAGGTAATAAGTTCAGTCAAAAATTATCGATTTCTTGCTGATACTCCACCAATGACTAATGGGACGATAGTGTGGGTTATGGCTGAGCATCTCTGAGCTATACTCAACGCAACAAAAATTGTATATGGGTCCTTAGATGACGAATGCAGATTGTCCAACAGATTGCAGCTCTGGTTCGTTCAAAACTTGTATTCTCATCCCTTTTGTGTCCCTCCTCTCCTGGTTGTTCGACATCAAGCCCGGGAAGTACTTAACTCGGGTTGGGCTATTACTTAGAATGCATCAGATGGGTAGTGGCATGCAGGTATTTGGACTCGATACACTTTAATGTGAAGTGAGCATTACTCTGCCAGTGCAAGCTAGACGCGCTTGGTTTCCCATGCCTGACTCGAACCATCCGACCGACTTGCACAACAGCCCCAAAGGGCAGACCAGTGGATGGTCTGGTCACGTCGACCGATTAGGCCGTCTGCTGGGACTTGTCATTTAAACAGGCAATTCCTTACTTGAAATCCCACAGCATGCTATGGTCCTGGTCGCAGTGCACGACATCACAGAAAAATTCCAACACATCTTTTCGCAATCGGCGTACTTTGCCATACCTATCATAACAAAATCTACAGAGAAACAAGCGGGGAACACATCTCGCTCAAGATATGCTCAGGCAAAACTAAGGAATGAAGTTTAGGAAAAGCAATTTTTGTAGGACAGTGCGGTTCTTGACAATTTTTTCTACACAAACTGGTTGCCAATTCCTTCCACCGTCGGTCCTCTTTACAGCTCATGGTTAGCGTTCTCACCAAGTCGGTGTGTGCTATGTTCATCGATTCGACTGTTCCTGTGATGGCGCTAAATGAATGAATGAACGGTGGGACGATTACCCGGTCAAATGCCTTTCGAAGAACCTCTAGAAAGGAGGACAACCTAGTCATTCGAATCTTATTCTAATCTGGCTGTTGATCAGGTGACAGTTGTTTTGCTAATTGGCTGGCGACGACACATGGTCCGTTGACCGATACTTTCACCCGAGCTACCAGTAGTTAGACAGATTGACTTATCTCAGTTCCTTATCACTCGAGACAGTGTTGTGAGCTGCGAAACTACTTATTGAAGGTTTCGTCCTGTAAGTGAAGCCAGGCAGCACTGAAAAGCCGAGAAGCACTGTAGAGCTGTTTCACCCCTGTTGGGAATCATCAACAATGTGCATCTCGTGAAATTCCAGAGAGTCTGGAATCCGCGACCTCCTGGCTAGTAGTTTGAACAATTGACCGTTCGGCCACGAGCACTCATTCACGTTGGTGAATAGTCAATAATCCGAGATGTCTTGACATAATGGCAAGTTCGCAAGTGACTATCACACGCAAGTGATCTTGCCTGCTGACAACTCAAGCCGCTGTGAAAACCGAATTCTTTAAAAAAAAAACACCGTTTCAAAATGGGCAGTCAGTGCGGTAGGTCAGAAGGACTGTCAAATGTACCTGGAGAGTTTACTTTGTATTCACCAAAGCATATTGACAGATTTCTTCTCTCAGACGAGAGCATCTTCGAATTACGTGATGGTTGACAAACTCGACAACTGACCCAAAACAGGCCACCTCCCTGTAAAGGTCGTGAAAGTTCACCTCATAAACAGGAATTCATTGTCACAGAGGGCATCTTTAGGAGAGGTTCGAATGACATTCGTTTCCGAAGATGGCGTATGGCATCATCAGTCTCCGAGAACTTCAAGATAGAGTTGATCGTACGGCAGATGCGAGAATATTTAGCAAAGCCTAACTGATAGTAAGAAAGAACCGTCATGTATGTGTACTCCATCAGCTTCCCTAGCTGCGGACGACAATGTCAGCAACAATATGTCTAGTTCTCGGTGCGGCGAGTTTATTCATCATCATATACGCAGTTTAGATTTGGAGAGCAATCGGGAGCCTCGGAATGGGAGACGTACGGTATTACATTGAAGCCGACAAGAATTGCTTGATACCGCCAACAACTCAACCGCAGACGAGTAGCTGTGCTGTCCCTCAAGTCAATTGCTGGCTAGCAGCACGTCCACCAACTGTATTCCCTGAAGTTACATCCGCCCAGAGGACATTTACACAGTACAGTATTGAACTCCATGACAACCGACGACCCTTCTTCATTTGCGTGCAGACGTCCGACTACTGCTAATCGGTAAAACCACCACAGGTTGAGGGAGGTGTACGGAGACCAGCCGTCCCTAATAACCGAACGCCACATTATTTGGACAGACGTATCACGTTCAGGACATGGGTCAAACGAAGGCATGCCCTGATTGGTCAAAATGCCAGCCAATCCGAGTCAAACACCTTTGACTCGACGCTTCTCGCCCCCTCACGGAGATTCTGGCGCGATCTTGTGGAACACCCTGTGACCACCCTATAAATACGGTCGAAGTAATTTTTCTTGGTCTCCATAAATGTGTAGAGCTGCCGTGCCTTTTGATATACCGTAGTGGGCGGTGCAGGAAGCCAAAGGACCGACACAGAGTTGCACTACCGTTCAGCACGCGACACAACAGAGGGACTTTGTGACATTTTCTTGCCTGTTGGCTGGCCACCAACTTTGGATTATGTCTTATCTAAGGCAAGAAATGTCCGACAATGAGGCCGCAATATTAGAAGTGTCCAGATCACATGATCGTGCGGCCTTACCTTAGTCACACTGACACAACTCGCTACTTATAGGGTTGCTGAAAACCTTTCGATGGCCTATCATCTACCCCACCCTTTACGAAACTTTCTGTCTTATTGAAACAGATGAAGAAGACCACCCTCTACTTTTGTATCCAAGGGAAGAAAGGGAAACATCACTCTTGCGGTTGGAGAAAAAAGTGCACGAGCTTTGTTTGGTGTAGGAAGTTAACCAGGTGCAGTTTAGTTGGACTTCGAAATCTTACCTAACTCATTGATTTAATGATTCAGTGGCATCATTCAAATTGTCCTCTACAGAGGTTAGTGTGAACAGAGGGACCTGTCGAACAGATGAGGACTTGCATTATTTTCCGGACAAGGCCATATCAACATCAGCGTCTGTGTGCTAAGTACTTTCCGATTAAACGATTTTTTCATAGATTACGAATACCGAGTTCGTGATGAACAAAACACTGACCAAATTATATCTGGCCGCAGTGAAACGCGTGCTCTGCGCGTACGTGACAAAGTAGAAACACAGCGATAGCATGAATAAACGCACCCGCCTACTCACTTCAAATAGTGTGATTTTCTTTGTAAAAAAAATCAATTTGGTTGAAAATCGGGGTTCTTTTGAAGCCTGCTGTGCCTCGCTGCCGCTCACTAGAGATAGCTATCGTTCCAACGTTGTTCACAAGTCCAAGAAGTACGGTCCAACAATGATGCTGATTGGTTCTGCTCTTACCGTCTCAAAAATGATTATTCTGTTTCGTTTGCCACGACAGTCTGAAGAGAAGCTAAAAGAAGTTTAGATTACATGTTCCTACATGACTTGGCGTTCACGGACTCGGTTCATTGCTGTTATAAGACGGCCCCACGCCTTCCGGCAAACTAACTCTTACTGGCGGAGCACGCGCCTGAAGAGAATTAGGAGAGCGGATAACACAGGAAAACCTTTCCTTGTCTACGTAGACCCTGAATGATTTATTTTGCTGTAAGCACTTGCATTTATTCCGAAAAGCCTTGTTGTCTTGAGTCTGCCGTCGAGGAAGATATACGCAAGTCTTCACAATATTTCTCTTCCTTCAGCCTCGTTTTGTCCACCAATGTATATGAGGTTTGGTCAAACCAAAAGTAACATTTTCCAATGTCTACCATCCCGACAGTCTTGTATTCGCTTTGAATGTGCGTGCACCAGTCTTTTCACTTATTCGAACTCGATCCCACGGATTCAACAGCCTCATGTCTGCTTGAATACACTAGCTCAGTTACCTCATCCGAGGATCATCCTGGTTCTCAACTTGATCGTCCGCAAACCATTACTAATTTCAGTAACCCTCAAGTACAAGACACAACTAGGCGTATCTGACCAGCCGTGGTCTTCATTGAGTAAAGTGTACCTACACATCACATCAACGGTTCATGTGTCCCTCATCTACAAAATCTCGTGAGACTTGTTAGTATCAAGTCGCACTAGGAAGCGTACAGATTCCCCAGACTCCATAAATCAAAGTGTGAAAAAACGTGACATTTAGTTCCCCTCTTCGCGGGCAAGATCCCTCATTTCGTCCAGACCAGATCGGTCTGTATTCACTTTGGCAGTAGGACTGATTGAACGTCGGCCGTTGCAGTTCACCACACTTGTGCCCGTCACGTGACTAACATTTCACTTTGACCAATAACGAGGAAATCCGTCTGACAGATAGCATGTATGTATTTGTGCCTGACACAAAGTAGCAGTAGGAGTTCAATGAACGCCGATCACCGATGAATCGATGTGTGCATTAACTAACCCAGCAGACAGTTCGAAACTGGTTTCCTACTTGTGTTGTTGGTAACAGAACAGTGTGGATTGGTAGCAACGATTTAGAGTGTTGCCACAAGTTGTCATAGAGGTATACGAATACTGAATAGGTGAATTTAGCCTTTCCTTGCAACGCCAGGTCCTTTAAAGATTGCAAGATTACTTGCATGAGGAGGCGAGAGAAGGTAGACTGGATAAGGAACACGGCAATTTCGTTCAAGAATTCGTATGGCTTGACACTGACGCTGTCAGTTGATTGCACGTGGGAGAGAAACCTAAAAATCCCATGTTCACCTAAATTTCAACCTTTCCTTATTAGACTGATTGCGTGGTCAAACCCACCGTTTGGCGCTTCCTCAAACATGGGTCAACTGAGCGGAGTAATAGAATCGCTCGTAGGAATAAACTGTCAAAGAAATTAAAGGAAAGTGAGTGTCAAAAGATATAGTGAGCAAAGCTGGACTTGCGGATGCAGTACTCGCGCGTGATTACCACGTATGGTTCACCACTTGCAACTGAGTAGGATTCAACGCACCCTGCCTGCTCATGGAGATTACTAGTCTCCAGCATGCTTAATGATGAGCTTGGCTACCAAGGTTTTGTTTTCCTGAAACGAATGTGAATCCCGTGAATTGGTTCTTCCTACACGGAGGTTTCCTCGAAATAGAGAACGACCAAGAACGGTTCCACCATCAATCAACCCGCAACCCTGATTATGGACCGACTCCACTCGCTACTTTCTCAGCGGATCTCTACGCAGTGGTTCCACTTGGTTCTGTACATTTGACGACCTGTAATGGTCTTAACGTTGCGCCGATCTTATGGGCACGAAGGAGTGTGAAACTAGTTGTGGGGTGTCGAAGACCACTTCGAGTTAGATCCCCGTGTATGTCCCAGTGTACAACGTGAGCCCGTTTGTGTAGAGTGTGAACTAATCATAAGACAACTCTGGTAAGGAGATGTTTCGACCAATCTAAATTTCAACCGAACCACCTGAGTGTATTGACAGGTCAAAAACTCGGAATGTCAACTCATTTGGCTTCCCACTTATTTGAGCTGAAACGCGACGAGGTTGTGCGCGTGTGTCCAATTGTGTTTGTGAGGTGGAACTCATTCTGTTAACACACTATCCACAAGCAATGTAGAAACAGAAAAGCCATTGCATTGTTGCTTGCATTAGATAATTCTATACATGGCGAAATCTGTTCCGGTCGTGAACTACTCAGGTCTGGAAGTTTCTATTGGAGTTTCAGAAGAAACTTTTTCCAGATCAAACTAACGATTCGACCACAGAAACTATGGTGGACATACAGGTTGGCGTGATCCATTTTGTGCTGGAACTGGTATTGAATGTAACTAACTTCATGACAATTCCCCCATTCACTTGCTTTCTCCGCCCATGTACTTTTGACTCTACACCTGTTTGGCTTATCTGTACCCGCCACTCACCTTGTCGCCAAGGAAGTCCCGTCCGACAGTTGTGAAGGTACGTGAAGGTTCACAACTGACCTACGTACCCATGCTCGTTTGTGTCCCACCTCATGAGCCTGCCTTGATTTGTTTTCTCATGAGTTCCGCGCGATGATATCGCGGATCAATGGGAAACACGAGACCGCCATCGGAAGGGACGATCACAACCAACACTAGTGAGCCAACACTCCGCACACTACTGTCCAGCGTGCGGTCATTGGCACTGCACTATATCGGTCAGTGACAGACTTGTACACTTGTTGACGCCACGAATGTGGACAATGTCGCTTACACCTGTGACAATTGGTAGAATTTCGAACCCAATTCTTCCTTTTGACGTTCATGATTGTCGAATCTGCACGTCACCCGAAGTTCCGCAACGAGAACCCCAACAACCGGTACGAATTGATCGTAAGACATAATATTGTTGTACGAACTGAACTGTCAACTCTGTTTGCAAATGAAAACTCTCCAAGCACCCAAGCTATTTGCAAACAGCATCCGCAATCTTGAAGCAACACAAGATTCTTCTCTCACATGGTTAGCATGCAAATTCTCTACTGAAATGTTTGACTTCGTCTCAGTGAGTTACGTGCCAAGCAACACTCATCTTCACCACCGATAAGATAGCCCTCCTGGGCCCGATTCACTGCATTCTTGCATTTTATCCTAAATTTAAAGAGTGTAGACCGAGCGAGGTAGAACAAATTGTACTCGTGAGCCCCATGAATGGTTGAACACGCTGTTAGTTTTGGAGCAGAGCAGAACTCGTATGCTTCGCTACTCAGGTCGTTGAAGACAATTCAACTGTGCTACCTCAGTACAGATGGCTCATGGGTAAGGGCGCGGATTTACTGACCGGAGGTCTGTGGATCGAACCTGACCTTTGCCTATTGACTTCCCTGTCTAGCCTTGGGCAACCTGGCGGTGTCCCAGTCCTTCGGGCGGAATGCCATCTAGGCAACAAAGCGGTGTTACAAGTGAACGGTTAAAGTAATTTAATTTAAAGTTTACTTCAGTACAGACTAATCGTCAGAAAATCACCGATTTTTTCGGCGAATTTTGGTGAATCGATAGGATATCCACTGCTGATGAACTATAATAAGATCGAAACTCGAGTCCAGTGCTTACGCCCTTTGGTGTGGACTCACCGGAATAATTACGCCAGGACAGGGGGACGACCGTTCAAACAAGAGTCGGATTGATGATACGGAGACACGCAGTATATCATTTTCCCCGTTCTGTTTACAGTTCCTGGTTAGTGGTGGAGAAGGAGTTAACGAAAGAATCACATGGCTAGTCCTTTATTCATCTGAAAAGTCGTAACTCGAAGAGTCAGTCAAAAAACGAGCATGTCATGTTAATTCGTGATCGAACGATAAATGATTTTGTAGCTTGTCTTAATGTGTGTCGATCACACTGCTAATCAACTGCTCGTCGCAGTACGGTTTAATCTTTATTCACAATGCGGGAGTTCACGGGTTCGAAACTTCCTCGAGTATCATGAGATGCCTGGTGTTAATGATGATAATTCCCAACAAGAACGAAACAGCTGTACACTGTTTCTCGGCTTTTCAGCATGAATTGACTCATTTCACTCAGTGGACACCATCTCGATTCGATTCATCCCACTTTCTTCAAGCTATGAACCATCAACACACGAATTGTTCTCTGCAATACGGTTTGGTTTATACCATCGTCAGACGGGAGGCAAACACTGAACCCCTTCATGTGGGAGGACCAATCGAATTGTTTTCGTGTCTGAATCTCCTGTCTGAGGAGCATATCTTCAGCGGTGCAAATTTACAGGTCTGTCGCCAATTTCACTCCACATTTTCGAAATTCATTGCCCGAAATTAAATGGCACTGATCCGGGCAGATGGATGGTTCGTACGGACGAATTGCAACCGAACCGCTTTGAATGATGCGCAAATATGTCATTGCAATGATGTTGCGGTACAGTCGG
The DNA here is from genome assembly GCF_000715545.1 of Opisthorchis viverrini. Lineage (NCBI taxonomy): Eukaryota > Metazoa > Platyhelminthes > Trematoda > Opisthorchiida > Opisthorchiidae > Opisthorchis > Opisthorchis viverrini. Next base: position 429,515 of record NW_008752046.1, on the reverse strand, counting down.
GCAGATCAAACACCTAGGTACACCAGTCACTCTTCTGGTGCCGACTTTTGCGCGATCAGCCGCTGCTGTCCAGAGTATGAGCACAGATGACCTACTGTGGTTTACGTCTGCGAGAATATTCGACCTGTCGATTTGATCTCAGCTTGGTTCTGGATGGTCTGCCAACGCAATTAACAAAATACGTGACCAAACGGTATCACGACCTTAGTAGAAGCTGACAGTGCTGGAGCACGCGCAGTAGCCAAGACAGAAAGGGAACCAACCGTTCGAATGGAGGAAGTTCTGCTGTGTGTTTGGTCAGCTTTGCACGACTCATCAGCTCACATCTTACAGCCAAAAAAACGTGCCTAGTTAAGCATGTCTGAACGAAATTAATGCTGTTAACTTCACAGTATGCAATTTTTGTCATCAACTTGTTACCGTAACGTTCTTTCATGACAGCTCAACATCGGTTACTGATGAAATTCGGACAGGCAACAGAAACTCGTTCCTCAGGTACAGTCAGAGAATTAAGGATGGTTGAGAGTTCGAGGCGAGGGCACCATCCAATATTCATGGAAAGAGAGATCCGGCATGCCAACTACTGAGTGTCGTCAACGTTCATCCGAAGTTCAGATCATGCGTTTGGCAGCTTAGCCTGTGAGCAGGCCAAAATCCGACGGAAACTCGGGGACTGCGCCCACCTGATGAGCCCCATGAAGGGCGAAACCGGTCGTAGGCTGTCGAAGAATTTTCAGTAACCTTATGACTAGTGTATCACGAATATACTGACTTTATGTTCATTTGTTGCTACGCCCAATTTCCGGATAGTCAGACCACTGAGGCTAGCTGTGTTTTGATTGGTTGTTGACCGGGCTAAGCGATCTGTGACTCTCCGAGTTGCCGTTGATGTCGTATCGATCGGAATTCAATCGATAGAAAAATCAGCAGGGCGGCAACTCGTTTTTTGTAGTGCAGTCCGAGTAAGGATTACACGCCCACTCGACATTTTCCAGTAACGCTGTCAGTTTGTGAGTAGAAGCTTATGGACTCATTCGGAGCAGTCAGAAAAACTGCTCTAATTTTTCCACTACTCTGTAGGGCTCGGTAGGAAGCGTATTCTATCCGTCTCCACAGATCGCGGTAACAAGCAAGGTGATTTTTAGTTCCGGAACAGATAAAAAGACGTTGAATACAGTTTGTTTGGTCTTGTTGGGTCCCAAGCAATCGAACATTATGAGTTAGTAAAAAAAAGTGAATCATTAGTGGATAGCATTCGAATAATTGGCTTTTCCGTTTTACATTGGGTGGACCCTGCAAAGCTGTGCATCTTCGGATAGCCGAAAATGATGTTGCATGTGAGGCCTTCATGCCAATGCTTAGCTGGGGAAATAAGGTCTTGATGTGTTTCCTGCAGGAGGCTTACGATGTCATAACATACCGCCCTTCCTTAGAAGAGATTTATATATATGTATATATATATATATATATAGAGAGAGAGAGAGAGAGAAAGAGAAAGAGAGTATCAATGTTGAGTCGGACAACAGGTCCTTGAAGGTTCTAATTAGCCGTATGTTATCTCAAGTGTTACTTTCCCTAGATATTCTGTTGTCCGGACATGAAACCTACTCCCATCCTGACAGACATTTTCTCATGCCAGCTCCTTTGTCGTGTCAATATATGTCGGTTGACGTTATAAATGTTAGCCGTCTGAGTTCCATTAGATTTTCATCATAGTTAGCTTCGCAGTGTGACTGACCGAAGTGACCAGACTGAGCGGCAGTAAATGCCACATGCAAGCTGTTAGGTCCCTTCAAGGAAGAGTTTACATTCTACGAATGTCAGTGACTAGATGAACTTGGAAGACAAATAAGTTGATAATTTGTCCATGCGGAAATTCGGAAAAAACCTATCTTAAAGTGCGGGAGGGAGCTGTTTCTCCGAAGAACAGTACAAACAAATGTCCCGTAGAGTAAGCAAGACAGGCCACACGTGGCCACCTACCGCAACCAGTAGCTTCGGGCTGCTTCATGAATAAAAGGTGTAACTCCATGGCTGAATAAGACATTGTTCCATCGGCTTTTGTGACCGACTCCCTCTGCGTGACATACAGGAAAATTTTAGCACACAGCCTCCAAAATGACGAATTCCATCTAACCTGTCGCGTCATTTCCGTACAATTCATTAGTCCTCATTGGTTTGTCCTCTCACCTGATCATAAAGGACTAGCCATGTGATTCTTTCGTTAACTCCTTCTCCACCACTAACCAGGAACTGTAAACAGAACGGGGAAAATGATATACTGCGTGTCTCCGTATCATCAATCCGACTCTTGTTTGAACGGTCGTCCCCCTGTCCTGGCGTAATTATTCCGGTGAGTCCACACCAAAGGGCGTAAGCACTGGACTCGAGTTTCGATCTTATTATAGTTCATCAGCAGTGGATATCCTATCGATTCACCAAAATTCGCCGAAAAAATCGGTGATTTTCTGACGATTAGTCTGTACTGAAGTAAACTTTAAATTAAATTACTTTAACCGTTCACTTGTAACACCGCTTTGTTGCCTAGATGGCATTCCGCCCGAAGGACTGGGACACCGCCAGGTTGCCCAAGGCTAGACAGGGAAGTCAATAGGCAAAGGTCAGGTTCGATCCACAGACCTCCGGTCAGTAAATCCGCGCCCTTACCCATGAGCCATCTGTACTGAGGTAGCACAGTTGAATTGTCTTCAACGACCTGAGTAGCGAAGCATACGAGTTCTGCTCTGCTCCAAAACTAACAGCGTGTTCAACCATTCATGGGGCTCACGAGTACAATTTGTTCTACCTCGCTCGGTCTACACTCTTTAAATTTAGGATAAAATGCAAGAATGCAGTGAATCGGGCCCAGGAGGGCTATCTTATCGGTGGTGAAGATGAGTGTTGCTTGGCACGTAACTCACTGAGACGAAGTCAAACATTTCAGTAGAGAATTTGCATGCTAACCATGTGAGAGAAGAATCTTGTGTTGCTTCAAGATTGCGGATGCTGTTTGCAAATAGCTTGGGTGCTTGGAGAGTTTTCATTTGCAAACAGAGTTGACAGTTCAGTTCGTACAACAATATTATGTCTTACGATCAATTCGTACCGGTTGTTGGGGTTCTCGTTGCGGAACTTCGGGTGACGTGCAGATTCGACAATCATGAACGTCAAAAGGAAGAATTGGGTTCGAAATTCTACCAATTGTCACAGGTGTAAGCGACATTGTCCACATTCGTGGCGTCAACAAGTGTACAAGTCTGTCACTGACCGGTATAGTGCAGTGCCGATGACCGCACGCTGGACAGTAGTGTGCGGAGTGTTGGCTCACTAGTGTTGGTTGTGATCGTCCCTTCCGATGGCGGTCTCGTGTTTCCCATTGATCCGCGATATCATCGCGCGGAACTCATGAGAAAACAAATCAAGGCAGGCTCATGAGGTGGGACACAAACGAGCATGGGTACGTAGGTCAGTTGTGAACCTTCACGTACCTTCACAACTGTCGGACGGGACTTCCTTGGCGACAAGGTGAGTGGCGGGTACAGATAAGCCAAACAGGTGTAGAGTCAAAAGTACATGGGCGGAGAAAGCAAGTGAATGGGGGAATTGTCATGAAGTTAGTTACATTCAATACCAGTTCCAGCACAAAATGGATCACGCCAACCTGTATGTCCACCATAGTTTCTGTGGTCGAATCGTTAGTTGATCCGGAAAAAAGTTTCTTCTGAAACTCCAATAGAAACTTCCAGACCTGAGTAGTTCACGACCGGAACAGATTTCGCCATGTATAGAATTATCTAATGCAAGCAACAATGCAATGGCTTTTCTGTTTCTACATTGCTTGTGGATAGTGTGTTAACAGAATGAGTTCCACCTCACAAACACAATTGGACACACGCGCACAACCTCGTCGCGTTTCAGCTCAAATAAGTGGGAAGCCAAATGAGTTGACATTCCGAGTTTTTGACCTGTCAATACACTCAGGTGGTTCGGTTGAAATTTAGATTGGTCGAAACATCTCCTTACCAGAGTTGTCTTATGATTAGTTCACACTCTACACAAACGGGCTCACGTTGTACACTGGGACATACACGGGGATCTAACTCGAAGTGGTCTTCGACACCCCACAACTAGTTTCACACTCCTTCGTGCCCATAAGATCGGCGCAACGTTAAGACCATTACAGGTCGTCAAATGTACAGAACCAAGTGGAACCACTGCGTAGAGATCCGCTGAGAAAGTAGCGAGTGGAGTCGGTCCATAATCAGGGTTGCGGGTTGATTGATGGTGGAACCGTTCTTGGTCGTTCTCTATTTCGAGGAAACCTCCGTGTAGGAAGAACCAATTCACGGGATTCACATTCGTTTCAGGAAAACAAAACCTTGGTAGCCAAGCTCATCATTAAGCATGCTGGAGACTAGTAATCTCCATGAGCAGGCAGGGTGCGTTGAATCCTACTCAGTTGCAAGTGGTGAACCATACGTGGTAATCACGCGCGAGTACTGCATCCGCAAGTCCAGCTTTGCTCACTATATCTTTTGACACTCACTTTCCTTTAATTTCTTTGACAGTTTATTCCTACGAGCGATTCTATTACTCCGCTCAGTTGACCCATGTTTGAGGAAGCGCCAAACGGTGGGTTTGACCACGCAATCAGTCTAATAAGGAAAGGTTGAAATTTAGGTGAACATGGGATTTTTAGGTTTCTCTCCCACGTGCAATCAACTGACAGCGTCAGTGTCAAGCCATACGAATTCTTGAACGAAATTGCCGTGTTCCTTATCCAGTCTACCTTCTCTCGCCTCCTCATGCAAGTAATCTTGCAATCTTTAAAGGACCTGGCGTTGCAAGGAAAGGCTAAATTCACCTATTCAGTATTCGTATACCTCTATGACAACTTGTGGCAACACTCTAAATCGTTGCTACCAATCCACACTGTTCTGTTACCAACAACACAAGTAGGAAACCAGTTTCGAACTGTCTGCTGGGTTAGTTAATGCACACATCGATTCATCGGTGATCGGCGTTCATTGAACTCCTACTGCTACTTTGTGTCAGGCACAAATACATACATGCTATCTGTCAGACGGATTTCCTCGTTATTGGTCAACGTGAAATTTTAGTCACGTGACGGGCACAAGTGTGGTGAACTGCAACGGCCGACGTTCAATCAGTCCTACTGCCAAAGTGAATACAGACCGATCTGGTCTGGACGAAATGAGGGATCTTGCCCGCGAAGAGGGGAACTAAATGTCACGTTTTTTCACACTTTGATTTATGGAGTCTGGGGAATCTGTACGCTTCCTAGTGCGACTTGATCCTAACAGGTCTCGCGAGATTTTGTAGATGAAGTACGGATGAACCGTTACTGTACTGTGTAGGCACATTTTACTCACTGAAGACCACGGCTGGTCAGATACGTCTAGTTGTGTCTTGTACTTGAGGGTTACTGAAATTAGTAATGGTTTGCGGACGATCAAGTTGAGAACCAGGATGATCCTCGGATGAGGTAACTGAGCTAGTGTATTCAAGCAGACATGAGGCTGTTGAATCCGTGGGATCGAGTTCGAATAAGTGAAAAGACTGGTGCACGCACATTCAAAGCGAATACAAGACTGTCGGGATGGTAGACATTGGAAAATGTTACTTTTGGTTTGACCAAACCTCATATACATTGGTGGACAAAACGAGGCTGAAGGAAGAGAAATATTGTGAAGACTTGCGTATATCTTCCTCGACGGCAGACTCAAGACAACAAGGCTTTTCGGAATAAATGCAAGTGCTTACAGCAAAATAAATCATTCAGGGTCTACGTAGACAAGGAAAGGTTTTCCTGTGTTATCCGCTCTCCTAATTCTCTCGTCAAATGGGGTACTTCAGACATTCAAGACCAGCGCACACGTTGACGGCAAACACGTTCTTTTATCGCAAAAAACATATTTGTGCTTATACTGTAGGTCATGGTTGTAATACACACAAAACGCGATCTGTCATCATCACACCGTAGTGGGTACGCGGTTGAGTGAATTCCTTGCCCATAGCGGGTTTCTGACGGGCGGCTCGAAAAGCTATACCGTTTGGGTTGTGAATGGCTTTAACGCTTGCAGGCAGGGTAATTAACCTGGAATGTGCCATCGATAATGGATTGTTTTGATTCAGCTGATTGGTGGACGTGACAAATGGTTCGACCCCCTGTGCACAGCTCTCATTTACTTTAGTTATATCCATATCAGTACTTGCAACTGCATTCTAAACAGCCAGTAGCAAGAAACTCTCTGTATCTCTCCCCCTATCGCTGGAAATGCTGTGGCGAAGCCTAGGTGGATTGCATCTACAGGAAATTCATACGAGCATCGTGCGCTCCACGACCACCAAACTTTCCA